>NC_084600.1:43666533-43820776 GCF_033807715.1 Cololabis saira
CTTCCTTCCTTCCTTCCTTCCTTCCTTCCTTATTTTTTCCCTTCCTTCCTTCCTTCCTTCTTTTTCCTCCTTCCCTCCTTCCTTCCTTCCTTCCTTCCTTATTTTTTCCCTTTCCTTCCTTCCTTCCTTCCTTCTTCCCTCCTTCCCTCCTTCCTTCCTTCCTTCCTTCCTTCCTTCCTTCCTTCCTTCTTTCCTTCCTTCCTTCTTTTTCCCTTCCTTCCTTCCTTCTTTCCTTCCTTCCTTCTTTTTCCCTTCCTTCTTCCTTCCTTCCCCCCTTCCTTCCTTCCTTCCTTCTTTTTTCATTCCTCCCTTCTTCCCTTCCTCTTTTCTCCCTTCCTTCCTCCTTTCCTTGTGTTCTTCCTTCCTTCCTTCCTTCCTTCCTTCCTTCCTTCCGTCCTTCCTTCCTTCCTTATGTTTTTCCTTCCTTCCTTCTTCCTTCCTTCCTTCCTTCCTTCTTTTTCCCTTCCTTCTTCCTTCCTTCATTCCTTCCTTCCTCCCTTCTTCCCTTCCTCTTTTCTCCCTTCCTTCCTCCTTTCCTTGTTTTCTTCCTTCCTTCCTTCCTTATTTCCTTCCTTCCTTCTTTTTTCCCTTCCTTCCTTCCTTCCTTCCTTCCTTCCTTCCTTCTTTTTCCCTTCCTTCTTCCTTCCTTCCCTCCTTCCTTCCTTCCTTCTTTTTTCCTTCCTTTCTTCCTCCCTTCCTTCCTTCCTTCCTTCTTTTTCCCTTCCTTCTTCCTTCCCTCCTTCCTTCCTTCCTTCCTTCTTCCTTCCTTCCCTCCTTCCTTCCTTCCTTCCTTCCTTCCTTCCTTCCTTATTTTTTCCCTTTCCTTCCTTCCTTCCTTCCTTCCTTCCTTCCTTCCTTCCTTCCTTCCTTCCTTCCTTCCTTCCTTCCTTCCTTATTTCCTTCTTTTTCCCTTCCTTCCTTCCTTCCTTCCCTCCTTCCTTCCTTCCTTCCTTCTTTTTCCTTCCTTCCTTCCTTCCTTCCTTCTTCCTTCCCTCCTTCCTTCCTTCCTATTTTCTTCCCTTCCTTCTTTTTCCCTTCCTTCTTCCTTCCTTCCCTCCTTCCTTCCTTCTTTTTTTCCTTCCTCCCTTCTTCCCTTCCTCTTTTCTCCCTTCCTTCCTCCTTTCCTTGTTTTCTTCCTTCCTTCCTTATTTCCTTCCTTCCTTCCTTTTTCCTTCCTTCCTTCCTTCCTTCCTTATTTTTTCCCTTCCTTCCTTCTTTTTCCCTTCCTTCCTTCCTTCCTTCCCTCCTTCCCTCCTTCCTTCCTTCTTTTTTTCCTTCCTTCCTTCCTTTCTTCCTCCCTTCCTTCCTTCCTTCCTTCCTTCCTTCCTTCCTTCCTTCCTTCCTTCCTTCTTTTTCCCTTCCTTCTTCCTTCCTTCCCTCCTTCCTTCCTTCCTTCCTTCCTTCCTTCCTTCCTTCCTTCCTTCCTTCCTTCCTTATTTTTTCCCTTCCTTCCTTCCTTCTTTTTCCCTCCTTCCCTCCTTCCTTCCTTCCTTCCTTCCTTCCTTCCTTCCTTCCTTCCTTCCTTATTTTTTCCCTTTCCTTCCTTCCTTCCTTCCTTCTTCCCTCCTTCCCTCCTTCCTTCCTTCCTTCCTTCCTTCCTTCCTTCCTTCCTTCCTTCCTTCCTTCCTTCCTTCCCTCCTTCCCTCCTTCTTTTTTTCCTTCCTTCCTTCCTTTCTTCCTCCCTTCCTTCCTTCCTTCCTTCCTTCCTTCCTTCCTTCCTTCCTTCCTTCCTTCCTTCTTTTTCCCTTCCTTCCTTCCTTCCTTCCTTCCTTCCTTCCTTCCTTCCTTCCTTATTTTTTCCCTTCCTTCCTTCCTTCCTTCTTTTTCCCTCCTTCCCTCCTTCCTTCCTTCCTTCCTTCCTTCCTTCCTTCCTTCCTTCCTTCCTTCCTTCCTTATTTTTTTCCCTTTCCTTCCTTCCTTCCCTTCCTTCTTCCCTCCTTCCTTCCTTCCTTCCTTCCTTCCTTCCTTCCTTCCTTCCCTCCTTCCCTCCTTCCCTCCTTCTTTTTTTCCTTCCTTCCTTCCTTTCTTCCTCCCTTCCTTCCTTCCTTCCTTCCTTCCTTCCTTCCTTCCTTCCTTCCTTCCTTCTTCCTTCCTTCCCTCCTTCCTTCCTTCCTTCCTTCCTTCCTTCCTTCCTTCCTTCCTTCCTTATTTTTTCCCTTCCTTCCTTCCTTCCTTCTTTTTCCCTCCTTCCTTCCTTCCTTCCTTCCTTCTTCCTTCCTTCCTTATTTTTTCCCTTTCCTTCCTTCCTTCCTTCCTTCTTCCCTCCTTCCCTCCTTCCTTCCTTCCTTCCTTCCTTCCTTCCTTCCTTCCTTCCTTCCTTCCTTCCTTCCTTCCTTCCTTCCATAAATCAGTTTTACACAAAAACGTCATCAAAGGAATTTATCATTTTTACAGTGAGATACAAATTCTTACCGTGAGGATTTTTTTGACGGTTTATCATGAACGGTAAAATATCACCCATTCCTACTACACATATAAACATAGTAAACAACAACGAGTTTAAATGTAAAAATCCAAGCACCACAACAGCCTTTTCCTCATGGAATTGAGAAGGAGATGCAGAAGGAACAAAATAATGTTAATGTCTGTTAGTTTTGACGAGTGGAAGTCTAGGCAGCGGAAGTCTGATGGAGGAACTGAAACTCTCGGTGTAGAGGACGGAACAGTCCCATAGGAGAGTTTTTATTTCCTATACAGCTGTTTGTTCTCCAGGTCCTGTAGAGTCACCTGAGCAGAAACAATTATTTTACTACAGACATTAAACACCTGAGAACAGTTTCCTGCTTTACCCGAAGTGATGGAAACCAACAAATATTAACAAAGTTAATACAGACTCAATGAAAGAACGATAGAACACTGCAAAAAAAAACAAATCTTACCAGGAATATTTGTCTTATTTCTAGTTAAAAAGTCTAGTTATTGCCAGAAAAATAACTTATTTGACAATTTTCACCTGTTTCAAGTAAATTTTCACTTGAAATAAGTAGAAAAAGATTTATCTTCTCATTACAAGCAAAAAAATCTTGTTCCACTGGCAGATTTATCTACTTATTTTAAGTGAAAATCTACTTGAAACAGGTGAAAATTGTTGTTTTTTCCAGTGATGAGTCTTGTTTTAAGTGTAATGAGATTTTTTTTTTACTAAAAATTAGACATTTTAACTAGAAATAAGACAAATATTCTTGTTAAGATTTTGGGTTTTTGCAGTGTAATCGTGTGATGAAAACCAACAAATGAAAGAAAAAGTGAATACAGACTCAATGAAAGAACGATAGAACATGGACATGAAGGATGAATCAACATGTTATTTGCACAGTTTTCTAAGACAGTACAGACTTTTCTTGTAAATTAAGTTGGTGTTACTTGCAAATGTCAGTTTATTGTCTATTATAGTTCCCAGATACTTATAGGACTCTTGTCGGTCAATCACTGTCCTCTCCGGAGATGTTTCCACTGACCCTCTGCACCGACTGCAGGTCCGAGCCACGGACGAGGATTTGGGCGTGAACGGCCAGGTCACCTACTCCTTCATCAACGACCTGGGGAAAAACCAGTTCAACATCGACGCCGACGGCAGCATCTCCACCGTGGAGAGACTGGACCGAGAGAATCCCCTGAACAAGGACATGGTGCTGACCGTCATGGCCCTGGACGGGGGAGGTAATTATTACTATTTAAATACATGTTATTACTATTAAAACATATTAAACTGTAGACCCCTTTGATGTCTGGTGTAACTTATTTATAGAAACAATAGAAATCTATGATTAATTAAATCAGGTATCAAGCGGACATACATGTAGACTTGTAGTCAAGACCAGTGTTGGTCAAGTTACTTTAAAAAAGTAATTAGTTACTGATTACTGATTACTGAACCAAAAAGTAATCCTGTTACTTTACTTAGTTACTTATTTTCAAAAGTAATTAGTTACATTACTAGTTACTTTACTTAGTTACTTTTCAAAAACATGATGCACAACCTGAATACATTTTACTGGAACAATATAAAACAATAGAACTTTCAGTTTAATTCTATTCTTTGTGCACATTCCACCATATAAAATTAAATGACAATAAGTAAATGAAACGGTCTATTTTTAAACTAGTTTTTATTATTTTCAGTCTTAAATTTATTCACATTGCGTCAGGCAAAATACAGCTCTCTCTGACTTGAACTACAATATAACCTGCGACAAGCTTCTTCAATTCAGCTGCACTAAGTCCCGTTGGTCTTAAGTTTCACCTGTTTAGCAGCAGAGGGGCCACCGGCAGTTCTCCCGCTGGAGTCTGGTGAGGCAGCCGGCGCTGCAGCCCCAGTGGGGGACGAGGAATCCGGGGGTCTCGCACAAGCTTTCCTCCCACACAGACTTTACAGCGGACGAGAATGTTTTTATCACTTTTGACCGAGTCAAACTCAAAATAATGTCTGTAATTCCAGGCGTTAAACGCTGCATGCTCCTGCTCTCTCTCTCACTCCATGTCGTCTCTGGTTTACCACTGAAGGCTGATTTATGGTTCTGCGTTAAATCAACGCAAAGCCAGAAGCCGTAGAGTACGCGGCGACGCGGACGTACGGTGCGCGTCGCCGCGTACTCTACGCCGTAGGCTCTTCGTCGATTTAACGCAGAACCATAAATAGGCCTTGACTTTGCGCCGCTCATACGTCAGTATGAGCGGCGCAAAGTCAAGAGATATTTTCACAAAACAAATAGTGCATTTAGTAATGCAGTAACGCAGCCTTCTTTCAGAAAAGTAAAGGTAATCTAATTACTGTTTTTGCAATTGTAATCCCTTACTTTACTTGTTGAAAAAAGTAATCGGATTACAGTAACGCGTTACTTCTAACGCGTTACTGCCCATCACTGGTTAAGACTAAACCGAGACCAAGACCAGAGAGTATCAAGACCAGTTCAGCTGGAGACCGAGACCAAAAAGAAACCTAGTAATGTCCTGATCCTGCGTGAGTTGTAGAACATCAGCTCCGTGTTACTGATTTAAATTGTACTGGATTTGGAGATGAATGTCTGCTGATACAGACACGTGCAGATTCACCAACATATTCAATCAGATGCAAAATACAAATAGTTTACAAAACTGTACTGTAGCAATCTCGTGCTACTGGGGTCGACCGACAGGAAAGAGGACACCGGGTTTTGTGGAGAAATCGTGGTTCTTTTATTTGCACACAGACGAGTACCAGCTCACTCAGTAGTATAGCCAGGCAGGGTGGAGGGATTGACTGCATTTCCATGCATCAATAACCCTTTTAAAACCCGAATATTAGCAATAACCCGGTTTTGCACGACCATGTAAACACCAATAACCCCTTTGAATAACCCGAATTTGCTCATAGTCGGGTTTTTAGAAACCCAAATATGAGCCCTGGGTTACTCCTTTTAAAACCTGAATATTGGGTCATGTAAACACCAAACGGAATATCCCCATCAAACAGAACAGGAATGTGTTTTCTGCACATGCTCTGTTCACAAGGAATCCTGGTCTTTTGAGTCCAGGAAGTTCTTATAAACACGGAGATTCTTTTTCTCTGTTTTCATATTTCTTCCTCTTTTTTCCTTTCTTTTTTTCCTCTTCATCATTTTTTATTTTTTTATTTTTTTCCTCACTTTTTTCCTTTTTTCCGTCTCTTCTCTTTTTTCCTCTTTTAAATTCATTTTTTTATCTTTTTTTCCTCTTTCTTCCTCTTTTTTGACCTTTTTTCCTTTCTTCTTTTTTTCATCTATTTTCCTCTTTTTTCCTCTTTGTCTTTTTTCATCTTTTTTCCCTCTTTCTTCCTCTTTTTCTATCTTTTTTCCTCTGTTTTTCCTTTTTTTCCCTTTTTTTCCTTTTTATCATCTTTTTCCTCTTTTTCCCCTCTTTTCATCTTTTTTTATGTCTTTTTTCCCTTTTTTCCTCTGTTTTTCCTTTTTTTTCCCTTTTTTTCCTTTTTTCCATCTTTTTTTTCCTTTTTTTCATCTCTTTTTTTCATCTTTTTTCTTTTTTTTCCCTCTTTTTTCCCTTTTTTCAGCAAGTTCTTATAAAAAAGGAGAAACCAAGACCAGGAGGAGACTAATCACTTCATAAATGTAATGAAGGATATGAACATTTCTGCATTTGTAGACGGTAGAAAGTACCGGGATAGAAGATTTACAAGAAGGAGAGAGAAAAGTTGCACGAAGCAGCATTTGTTTTGAATTTGGATACAGGAAGAAAAAGTGGAAATGACGGGAATTGTGTCATCACGTTCTCCGTGCGTTGCTGGTTTGATCCAGATATCCCAAATGATTAATTACCATGTAGACGGAATATTCAGAATGTTTCAGTAACCGGAATATTAGCAATAACCCCAATTTTGACTGCATGTAAATGTAGTCATTGATTGGGCACAGGTGTGTACGTTAACAAGAGGAAGAACTGCTGACACCAGATTCTGTCACCTTGGTAACGGACTCTGAGTTATCCGAGTCTGAGACCTGGAGACCCAGAGACCTGAGACCAGGACCAGAAACAAGTGGTCTCCAGACCTACAAATCTACATAAATACAAATATCCTGCAAGCAGCTGAAGTTGCTGTTCCTCGTGTTCGGACTAACTTGGGGAAAAAAGGTTTTAGTTTCTCTGCACCGTCTGCGTGGAATATCCTCAGACTTGAACTGAAAATGCCTGAACTTTATTCACTTGAAGCCTTTCGCTCACTTCTTAAAAACCCACAACGAGAATCCTTTCAGCAGTGCCTGTGTTTTTAAACTACATGTGCCCGTGTTCTTACATTTTAAATTATTTCTGAAGTTTTTTACATATTATTGAAGTCACCACTATTGCACTTTATTCACTAACAGTTTGCACTCTCATTTTAATGTTTAATACGTGATTGATGTTATTTGTGTGTGGACGTGCTGCTGCTTGCTTGGCCAGGTCACCCTTGGAAAAGAGGTCTGGACCTCAATGGGTCTTTTTTATCTGGTTAAATAAAAGTGAAATAAAAATAAAATAAAAAAAAGTTAGATATGTAGGTCCAAGAGTACGACGGAGTATTAGGGCCAAACTAAGACAAAAAAAAAATGGAAATTACGAGAATAAAGTCGTGAAATTACAAGAATAAAGTCGTGAAATTACGAGAATAAAGTCGTAACATTACGAGAATAAAGTCGTAACATTGCGAGAATAAAGACGTAATTTATGAGAATAAAGTCGTAACATTACGAGAATAAAGTCGTAACATTACAAGAATAAAGTGGTAATTTATGAGAAAAAAGTCGTAACATTATGAGAATATAATTTATGAGAACTCTAACAGGAAGAGTTTTTTAAAATGTTGAATATTGACCATCTTGTGAAGTTATATTTATATATTTATAATATATTTAATATTACGACTTTATTCTCATATTACTATGACTTTATTCTCGTAATATTACGACTTTATTCTCGTAATATTACGACTTTATTTTCGTAAAATTACGACTTTATACTGAAATATTACAACTTTATTCTCGCAACATTAGGTTTTGACTTTATTCTCGTAATTCTACGACTTTGTTCTCGTAATTTCCAATGTAGTTTTATCTTAGTTTGGCCCTAATACTCCGTCGTACAAGAGTTTATCTGTTATTGGTGAATTCAGCTCCAAACCTGTGTGTTCCAGGCCGAGCGTCGTTCTGCACCGTGCGGGTCGTCCTGGCCGACGAGAACGACAACGCGCCGCAGTTCCGGGCCGTGGAGTACCGCATGAGCATCCGGGCCAACGTGGCCAAGGGTTCGCTGGTGACGCAGATCCAGGCCAGCGACCCGGACGCCGGCGCCAACGGCCGGATCACCTACTCGCTCTACAGCGAGGCCCGGCTGTCGCTGGTGGACGTGCTGGAGGTCTGCACACGAGGCTGCATTCATGTGTTCACTGCAGATCCTGGTGGTTTATTATATAGTCAGGAGGCAAACCCTAAGATTGATAACTCTGCTCACGCTTCTGGGTAAAGTTTGACAACCTTATTTTTTTGTTAGAAGGAACCCCTAGGAGGAATAATAGGGGTGTTTCATCTTGGATTGTTTTGCTGGTGACCACTGGAGGTGCTGTAACATTCAAATACTCCATTCATGCATATGGTCAAAATAATGGTCAAAATGTACAGTTTATATGCAAAATCTTCAATGTTCAAGATTTTATATTTAGGGAAATGGATAAAACATCAATTGAAAAACTTTTTTTTTAATTGTTTTGCTATATTTTGTCCAATATTGGTTAAAAAATATAACTTTTTTATAGGCGTTTCTAACACACACACATAATAAGCATCTTTTTTTCTTTTTTTTGCAGTGAAACACATTTTCTATGAAATCCTGTGTCAAAAACATCTATAAAAAAGTGATATTTAGTATCCAATATTGGCTAAAATATTACAATATGATTCATAAAGGCTTTTTTAGTATTGTTTTATCTATTTCCTTAGATATACAATTTTTTAATCTTGACAATTATGCATATAAATTGTACACGTTGACCAAAACTGACCATACGCCTGAATTGAGAACTTGAATATTCTAGCGCCTCTAGTGGTCACCAGCTAAAAAATTCAAGATGACAACACCCCTAAAATTCCTTCTATAGATTTGTTCTAACAAAAAAAATAGGTTGTCAAACTTTACCCAGACATGTGAGCAAAAGTGTTAACGGAGGCTCTTTTATAAAGTTGCCCCTTGACTAATAGGGATTAGTGATTAACCCTTTATGACCGGCCGGAGCGCCGGCGCCTCGTTTGCATATTGATTTTCAAAACGTACAATTACAACTAAATAAAAACAGAGCAATACTTCTTTCTGCATGTTAGACATGAAAAGTTTCACTTACACATCCTGCATTTAGTGTCCCAGAGATTTAATCCATTAAATCATTTGGAAAAATCACATAATAATCCAGAAAAATTGCGGAAATATTCATTATTGACATTGCATTTTAGTCCAGGTTTAGTTTAGTCCAGGTTTAGTTTAGTTTAGGTTTAGTTTAGTCCAGGTTTAGTTTAGTCCAGGTTTAGTTTAGTCCAGGTTTAGTTTAGTCCAGGTTTAGTTTAGTCCAGGTTTAGTTTAGTTTAGTCCAGGTTTAGTTTAGTCCAGGTTTAGTTTAGTCCAGGTCTAGTTTAGTCCAGGTTTAGTTTAGTCCAGGTTTAGTTTAGTTTAGGTTTAGTTTAGTCCAGGTTTAGTTTAGTCCAGGTTTAGTTTAGTTTAGGTCTAGTTTAGTCCAGGTTTAGTTTAGTCCAGGTTTAGTTTAGTTCAGGTTTAGTTTAGTTTAGGTCTAGTTTAGTCCAGGTTTAGTTTAGTCCAGGTTTAGTTTAGTCCAGGTTTAGTTTAGTTTAGGTCTAGTTTAGTCCAGGTTTAGTTTAGTCCAGGTTTAGTTTAGTTCAGGTTTAGTTTAGTCCAGGTTTAGTTTAGTCCAGGTTTAGTTTAGTCCAGGTTTAGTTTAGTCCAGGTTTAGTTTAGTTCAGGTTTAGTTTAGTCCAGGTTTAGTTTAGTCCAGGTTTAGTTTAGTCCAGGTTTAGTTTAGTTTAGGTCTAGTTTAGTCCAGGTTTAGTTTAGTCCAGGTTTAGTTTAGTCCAGGTTTAGTTTAGTTTAGGTCTAGTTTAGTCCAGGTTTAGTTTAGTTCAGGTTTAGTTTAGTTTAGGTCTAGTTTAGTCCAGGTTTAGTTTAGTCCAGGTTTAGTTTAGTCCAGGTTTAGTTTAGTTTAGGTCTAGTTTAGTCCAGGTTTAGTTTAGTCCAGGTTTAGTTTAGTCCAGGTTTAGTTTAGTCCAGGTTTAGTTTAGTCCAGGTTTAGTTTAGTCCAGGTTTAGTTTAGTCCAGGTTTAGTTTAGTCCAGGTTTAGTTTAGTCCAGGTTTAGTTTAGTCCAGGTTTAGTTTAGTTCAGGTTTAGTTTAGTCCAGGTTTAGTTTAGTCCAGGTTTAGTTTAGTCCAGGTTTAGTTTAGTTTAGGTTTAGTTTAGTTCAGGTTTAGTTTAGTTTAGGTTTAGTTTAGTCCAGGTTTAGTTTAGTCCAGGTTTAGTTTAGTTTAGGTTTAGTTTAGTCCAGGTTTAGTTTAGTTTAGGTCTAGTTTAGTCCAGGTTTAGTTTAGTCCAGGTTTAGTTTAGTTTAGGTCTAGTTTAGTCCAGGTTTAGTTTAGTCCAGGTTTAGTTTAGTTTAGGTCTAGTTTAGTCCAGGTTTAGTTTAGTCCAGGTTTAGTTTAGTTTAGGTCTAGTTTAGTCCAGGTCCAGTTTAGTCCAGGTTTAGTTTAGTCCAGGTTTAGTTTAGTCCAGGTTTAGTTTAGTCCAGGTTTAGTTTAGTCCAGGTTTAGTTTAGTCCAGGTTTAGTTTAGTCCAGGTTTAGTTTAGTTTAGGTTTAGTTTAGTCCAGGTTTAGTTTAGTCCAGGTTTAGTTTAGTTTAGGTCTAGTTTAGTCCAGGTTTAGTTTAGTCCAGGTTTAGTTTAGTCCAGGTCCAGTTTAGTCCAGGTTTAGTTTAGTCCAGGTTTAGTCCAGGTTTAGTTTAGTCCAGGTTTAGTTTAGTCCAGGTTTAGTTTAGTCCAGGTTTAGTTTAGTCCAGGTTTAGTTTAGTCCAGGTTTAGTTTAGTCCAGGTTTAGTTTAGTTTAGGTTTAGTTTAGTCCAGGTTTAGTTTAGTCCAGGTTTAGTTTAGTTTAGGTTTAGTTTAGTCCAGGTTTAGTTTAGTCCAGGTTTAGTTTAGTCCAGGTTTAGTTTAGTCCAGGTTTAGTTTAGTCCAGGTTTAGTTTAGTCCAGGTTTAGTTTAGTCCAGGTTTAGTTTAGTCCAGGTTTAGTTTAGTCCAGGTTTAGTTTAGTCCAGGTTTAGTTTAGTCCAGGTTTAGTTTAGTTTAGGTTTAGTTTAGTCCAGGTTTAGTTTAGTCCAGGTTTAGTTTAGTTTAGGTTTAGTTTAGTCCAGGTTTAGTTTAGTCCAGGTTTAGTTTAGTTTAGGTTTAGTTTAGTCCAGGTTTAGTTTAGTCCAGGTTTAGTTTAGTCCAGGTTTAGTTTAGTCCAGGTTTAGTTTAGTCCAGGTTTAGTTTAGTCCAGGTTTAGTTTAGTCCAGGTTTAGTTTAGTCCAGGTTTAGTTTAGTCCAGGTTTAGTTTAGTTTAGGTTTAGTTTAGTCCAGGTTTAGTTTAGTCCAGGTTTAGTTTAGTCCAGGTTTAGTTTAGTCCAGGTTTAGTTTAGTCCAGGTTTAGTTTAGTCCAGGTTTAGTTTAGTTTAGGTTTAGTTTAGTCCAGGTTTAGTTTAGTCCAGGTTTAGTTTAGTCCAGGTTCAGTTTATTCCAGGTTTAGTTTAGTCCAGGACGTGAGTCATGTGACTAATGTCAACTTTAGAGTGGAAAAACGAGCTATCTAGCTGTTTAAGAGAAGAAAATTTGTTGAGAAATTGACTTGGCTATTTCATATTTCACACTAGTTAGACCTGATGGATAAATGTGTGACGTACGATGTACGATGTACGAAAACGAAGCTCAAAGTCACCAAAATCCATAATTTCTGAAAACGTTTTCTAGTTTTCAAAACGTAGAGGGGGAAATATCCGTTTTTGAGAAATTTTGAGAAAAAAGACGAAATGTCGAGAAAAAAGACGAGATTTTGAGAAAAAAGTCAAAATGTTGAGAAAAGAGTCGAAATTTGTAGAAAAAAGTAGAGAAAAAAGTCGAAATTTTGAGAAAAAAGTTTAAATTTTGAGAAAAGAGTCAAAATTTGGAGAAAAAAGTCGAGAAAAAAGTTTAAATTTTGAGAAGAAAGTTGAAATTTGTAGAAAAAAGTAGAGAAAAAAGTTGAAATCTTGAGAAAAGAGTCAAAATTTTGAGAAAAAAGTCAAAATGTCGAGAAAAGAGTCGAAATTTGTAGAAAAAAGTAGAGAAAAAAGTCGAAATCTTGAGAAAAAAGTCTAATTTTTAGGAAAAAGTCGAGAAAAAAGTTGAAATTTTGAGAAAAAAGTTGAAATTTTGTGAAAAAAGTCAGAATGTTGAGAAGTAACTCCACTTCTCTGTCACTCCAAACCAAAGACTCTCGTTCATCTTGGAAGTAACTGGAAGTTACTCGTGTCATTTGTTGATGTTTTTTTCCAGGATTCTGATTGGTTAGCATGACTTTATCTTCTCGTTACACTGCCCCCTGTAGGTTTGGCTGCTCATAGCACCTTAACAGATATTTATGCAGGCTCTCATCCAAGGGCTAGAAAAGGTTGAGGAGCTGTAGAGCATAAAGCTGTTGGATGGTGTTGGTTGTTGCAGGTGGAGCCGGACAGCGGCTGGATGATGACCAAGAGCGCGGTCGACCACCTCCAGGGAACCGTCCTGTCCTTCTTCGTCAAGGCCACGGACAGCGGCGCGCCCGCGCGGCACTCGCTGGTGTCGGCCTTCGTCCACGTGGTGCCGGCCGACGCCCCGGTGCCGTCCTTCAGCCAGCCGCAGTACTCCTTCACCATCCCCGAGGACACGGCGGTGGGCACGGCGCTGGGCTCCGTGTACCTGGGCCCCGGCCAGACCGCCGTCTTCAGCGCCGTGGCCGGAGAGACGCCCGACAGCAACCGGGGTGGCGCCTTCCTGGTGGAGCGGGAGACGGGCCTCATCCGCCTGCTGGCGCCGCTGGACTACGAGCGCGTCAGCACCTTCCGCTTCAAGGTGGCGGCCACGGCGCGGCGCGACCTGGTGGAGGCCGTGGCCACGGTGGACCTGGAGGTCAAGGTGGGTCTGGAGGTCAAGGTGGGTCTGGAGGTCAAGGTGGGTCTGGAGGTCAAGGTGGGTCTGGAGGTCAAGGTGGGTCTGGAGCGGGCCTGGGCTGAAAAGATCGATTCTCCGATTCTAAATCGATTCTCATACTGTATTAATTCCTTAAAATCGATTCGTATGTCTAATATACTGCAAAAACTCAAAATCTTACCAAGAATATTTGTCTTATTTCTAGTTAAAATGTCTAACTTTTAGACAATTTTGAGAAAAAAGACGAAATGTTGAGAAAAGAATCGAAATTTTGAGAAAAAAGGTGAGAAAAAAGTTGAAATTTTGAGAAGAAAGTCGAAATCTTGAGAAAAGAGTCGAAATTTTGAGAAAAAAGTAGAAATTTTTCGATAAAAGTCGTGAAAAAAGTTGAAATGTCGAGAAGAAAGTCGAAATTTGTTGAAAAAAGTAGAGAAAATAGTTGACATTTTGAGAAAAAAATCGAAATCTTGAGAAAAGAGTCGAAATTTTGAGAAAAAAGTCGAGAAAAAAGTTGAAATTTTAAGAAAAAAGTCGAAATTTTGTGAAAAAAGATGAAATGTCAAGAAAAAAGTCGAAATGTCGAGAAAAAAGTCGCCATACTGTATTAATTCCTAAAAATCGATTTGTATGTCTAATACACTGCAAAAACTCAAAATCTTAACAAGAATATTTGTCTTATTTCTAGTTAAAATGTCTCATTTTTAGTCAAATAAAATCTCATTACATTTAAAACAAGACTCATCACTGGAAAAAAACAACAATTTTCACCTGTTTCAAGTAGATTTTCACTTAAAATAAGTAGAAAAATCTGCCAGTGGAACAAGATTTTTTTGCTTGTAATAAGAAGATAAATCTTGTTCCACTGGCAGATTTTTCTACTTATTTCAAGTGAAAATTTACTTGAAACAGGTGAAAATGGTCAAATAAGTTATTTTTTCTGGTAATGACTTTTGTTTTAAGTGTAATGAGATTATTTTGACTAAAAATGAAACATTTTAACTAGAAATAAGACAAATATTCTTGTTAAGATTTTGAGTTTTTGCAGTGTACGGAAGAGTATTAGGGCCATGCAGGAGAAAAAATATTCGAGAGGGGACATTTTTTTCTTATTGTGCACTTCAAGAAAAAAGTCGAAATGTCGAGAAAAAAGTCAAAATCTCAAGATTAATTTTGAAATACAATTTCAAGAATAAAGTCGAAATTTCGAGAATAATGTTGAAATACATTTTGATTTTTTCTCGTAATTGTACTTCACCATTAATCTCTACATTTCGACTTTCTTCTCGACATTTAGACTTTTTTCAAGTATCAGGGCCAGGCAGGAGAAGAATAAAAATAATATTTTAGAACAGAAAGATTTTTTTTTTCATTATGCACTTCGGGAATAAATTTGAAATGTTGAGAAAAAAGGCGAAATTTTCGACTTTATTCTTGAAATTGTACTTCAACATTAATCTTGACATTTCAACTTTTTTCACAACATTTCGACTTTTTTCTCAACATTTCAAATTTATTCTCGAAGTGCATAATGAAAAAAAAATCTTCCTCCTTTAAAATATAATTTTTTATTTTTCTCCTGTCTGGTACAAATACTCAAAAACACAAAACAGGTTCCAAAGAAAAAGAAAAATACAATTTCAAGAATAAAGTCGAAATTTCGAGAATAATGTTGAAATACATTTAGATTTTTTTCTCGTAATTGTACTTCACCATTAATCTCGACATTTCGACTTTTTTCTCGACATTTCGACTTTTTTTAATTAAGTATTAGGGCCAGGCAGGAAAAGAATAAAAATAATATTTTAGAGCAGAAAGATTTATTTTTTCATTATGCACTTCGAGAATAAATCTGAAATTTTGAGAAAAAATGCGAAATTTCGACTTTATTCTTGAAATAGTACTTCAACATTAATCTCGACATTTCAACTTTTTTCACGACATTTCAACTTTTTTCTAGAAGTGCATAATAAAAAAAAATCTTCCTCCTCTAAAATATGATTTTTTATTTTTCTCCTGCCTGGTACTAATAATCTTCCGTAGGAAAGAGAGACAAAACAGGTTCCAAAGTAAAGTCCATCTCACACGTTGAGCATATTTAATGAGAAGTGAAAACTGCAGCGTTAAAAGGCATCACTTTCCCGGTAAGGACACATTTGGATGCACGGCTTTAATCCGGAGGGCAGATATCAGCACTATTAACGCATCCATCATCCCCTGAGTGCTTCTGCTCTGCATTTCCTTTCCCACCTTTTTCTCCCAGAGTCAATACATTACATCTATCAGTGTAATCACTTTCTCTCCGTATTTTTCTCCCACGAAATGTTTTCTGTTCATCAATTTTTATGAACAGCGGACATCAAAATGAGGGATGTTTTTGTTCTGTTGCTATCTGAAGAAAACTGAGGTTCTTTGACAGTTAATAACATCAGCTCTGCAGTCAGAATCAGCGTCGTCGTGACGACGGAGCCTCACATCATCGCTGTTGCATTGCAGCATACGGGAAACCCAAACGTCCCGTATTCCTGACACAAAAGAGACACATCAGAGCTCGCCGGGCGCTAAAAGAACATTTTGAATAATTAATTTCCTCCCCTTTTTTCCAGTTAAATAGGTGATTAATGATATAAATATGTGGAGCGATTCATTAACTCAGAAACAAAGCGATGGAGGAAAAGTCATTTATTTAGCTGAATGAATGAAGTTGCAGGCGTCTTTAGTCTTTGATGATTAGTTTAACTAGTACTCTTAAATTAAATGCTTAGGATTTTTAGATAAGTAGATAAGCCCTGAATGCAGGCGTTGTGATGTAGAATTGTCAAATTGTTCTGATTCACCGCACGAATCGGCACAGATTACTTTTGTAATCCTGTATTTGACCCGGTCTTTGTACGTTTTGACCGTATAGAAACGTAATTCCTGCCATTGTAAGAATGAGATTTACCTGCTGGATCTACTGCCCTTACTTTTTAACAACTGGTGCTTTCTATTATTTTACCTCTTTTCTTATCATTTTATTTCATTAGGGCCCGAGCACTGACAGTGAGAGGGCCCTAATGTATCTCTATTATCTGTAGTAGGGATGCGCGGTTTGGACTAAAAAATGTATCACGATAATTTCTGGCATTTATCCCCATAACGATAAAAATGATGATAAAAAAATACCAATTCAACTCCACCTTTGTAACTATAAATCTATCTCTCTCTCAGATCCACCATGTTTGTTACACAAAAACCTCATCAACGGGAATTTATCCTTCTTTCTTTCTTTCTTTCTTTCTTTCTTTCTTTCTTTCTTTCTTTCTTTCTTTCTTTCTTTCTTTCTTTCTTTCTTTCTTTCTTTCTTTCTTTCTTTCTTTCTTTCTTTCTTTCTTTCAGGCTCATTTCCTTCCTTCCTTCCTTCCTTCCTTGTTTTCTCTCTTCCTCCATTCCTTCCTTCCTTCCTTCCCTTTTCCCTTCCTTCCTTCTTTCCTCTTGCTCGCTCCTTCCTTCTTTCCTTGTTTTCTCTCTTCCTTCCTTCCTTCCTTCCTTCCTTCCTTCCTTCCTTCCTTTTTCCCTTCCTTCCTTCTTTCCTCCTGCTCTTCCCTTCCTTCCTTCCTTCCTTCTTCCCTTCCTCTTTTCTCCCTTCCTTCCTCCTTTCCTTGTTTTCTCCCTTCCTTCTCCCATCTTTCCTTCCTTCCTTCCTTCCTTCCTTCCTTCCTTCCTTCCTTCCTTCCTTCCTTCCTTCCTTCCTTCCTTCCTTCCTTCCTTCCTTCCTTCCTTCCTTCCTTCCTTCCTTCCTTCGTTCCATAAATCAGCGGAATTTATCGTTTTTACCGTGAGATACAAATTCTTACTGTGGAGAATTTTTTTGACGGTTTATCGTGAACGGTAAAATATCACCCATTCCTTTTTTTTTTCCTTCTTCTGATGAAATGAGGGTCACCAAATTTTGCACCAAGCCAGGCCTGGTGATAAATGTGATATTTCATGGTTTCGCCCATCTAGATCCCTTTTTAATGTCGAGATTAAAGTCGAAATGTCGAGAAAAAAAAGTCGAAATGTCGAGAAAAAAGTCGAAATTTCGAGATTAAAAAGGAAAGGAAAAGGGAAGAAAAAAAGAGAAAAAAAGAAGAAGGAAAAAAAGAAGAAAAAAAGAAAAAGAAGAAAAAGAAAAAAAGGAAAAAAAGAGAAAAAAGGAAAAAAGAGAAAAAAAGAAGAAAAAAAGGAAAAAAAAGGTCAAACATTTTTGAAAAAGCTCCAGGAGCCACTAGGGCGGCTCTAAAGCCGCGGGTTGCCGACCTCTGGTCTAGATCTTTTTAATTCTCTCCTCAGCACCAGGTTTATGAACATCTGCACCTCAGAGTTGGATCACCAAACACACTTTTGCTGCCGTTGCCTGTTGAATAAAATCGCCGTGAGTCGTTGACTCCCGCTTCCTGATTCAAACGTCTGACTCCAACCCCCCGACCAATCAGTGGCCTGTAGTGTGATGACGTCACAGCCGACTCAGCCGCTTAGAACCTCAGCAGAATAGATACAGAAAAAGTATCTACTCACTGCAAAAACTCAAAATCTTACCAGGAATATTTGTCTTATTTCTAGTTAAAATGTCAAATTTTTAGTCAAAAAATCTCATTACACTTAAAACAAGACTCATTACCAGAAAAATAACTTGTTCTTTGACAATTTTAACCTGTTTCAAGTAAATTTTCACTTGAAATAAGTTGAAAAATCTGCCAGTGGAACAAGATTTATCTTAAAAATCTTGTTCCACTGGCAGATTTTTCTACTTATTTTAAGTGAAAATCTACTTGAAACAGGTGAAAATTGTTGTTTTTTCCAGTGTTTTTTCCATTGTTTTAAGTGTAGTGAGATTATTTTGACTAAGAATGAGACATTTTAAGAAATAAGACAAATATTCTTGTTAAGAATTTGAGTTTTTACTTAAAACAAGAGTAATTACCAGAAAAATAACTTGTTCTAGTGTCCCCTCTTGTCCTGTACCTGTATGCGTTTTTGTTTTGCGCATTTGTATTGTTACCCGTTTTGTATTAAATAAAGTAAAAAAAAAAAGTTAAATAAAGTAAAGAGACACAAAACAGGTTCCAGAGAAAAGTTCATCTCACACGGGCCACACGCTGGCCTTCGCCTTGCCTTAACCGTCTGATTCCCCTCCTGCAGATCCTGGACGTCAACGACAACCAGCCGGTGTTTGAGACCAGCACCTACGTTGCCACGGTGATGGAGGGGATGCCGGCGGGGACGCGGGTGGTGCAGGTGCGAGCGTCTGACCCGGACTGGGGCTCGAACGGACAGGTGCGCAACAGTTAAGTGCAACCGGGGGCTTTATAGAGGGAATGCGCATGACGTCACAGATGGGACTCCACAGTGGGTTACAACCACTGAGTGGCAGAAAGACTGAGTGCCAAATCCACAAAGAATAGTTTGCGCCCGCAAATAGCGCTGTGAATTGCGTGGCATTTGCGCCTGCAATTTGCCCCGCTTTAAGGTCCTATTCACAAAAGATTTTGCTCTAATGATATGCCGGCGCAAACACGCCCATAAAGTTTTGCAGTTGAGTGCAATTGTCCCTTGTCTGAGTAATACACACATTCTAGATTTATATGTTTATATGGTGGAATTGTTTGTAATAAAGCAGCCCCTTACTGCATGGATGAATCCTGAACTCCGCCCTTTTATTTTTAAATCCGAGATAAGTCCACAACCCCACTTGATCTGACTGTCTACAGTCATGTCTGACTGTAGATTTCACCCTTAATATCATTCAGTATCACACAGGCTTGAATGATATTGAAGAGAGAGAGAAACAGAGACAGAGGGGGAGTGAGGAGTGAGTTTGCGCGCAGTTTAATACACGCTCCGAAAAGACGGTATTTGCTCCACTATTTTTGCGGCAAATAGCGCTGGCCTTTGTGAATTAGACGGTTTTTTGCAATGAGGCTTATTTGCATAGAAAGGGGGCAATTTTGCGCCGAATGTATGAATGTTACCTAATTTACATGCATGCAAATGGCACAGGCGCACCATGACGCTATTTGCTTGGCAGCGCAGTTTGTGGTGCAATTCGCCCTTTGCGGGTGCTTTGTGAATTAGACGCTCTCTTTTTGTCTCATTTGCACCGGTTTAGCGGCCGCAAAAGCCGCGCAATCATTTTGTGGATTTGGCCCTGAGTGTCAGAAAGACTGAGTGGCAGAAAGACTGAGTGTCAGCGTAAACTTTCAGTTTGAGCAACTGGAAAACATCTAAAATGGGAAAGAGCTGTTGTGCGATCGACTGTACTCATAGATTTAGCAAGAAATCTGAGTTATCGTTTTACAGACTGCTGAAAAATAAGCTTAAGAGAGACAAATGGATCTCTGCAATTCACAGAAACAACTGGATTCCAGACACCGAAACGTGGATTTGCGGTTCCCATTTTGTATCAGTAATGTTGGATTTTTGGGTAGCTAACGTTAAACGGTCAAATCATAAAGTTCGGTGTCCTCATCACTTTAATTTCTCCAACAAATCCTGCCTTGAAGTCGGACCAAGCGTCAAGACTTTTGTAAGCCTTCAAGCTTTGCTTCGTGTATTTCCCCGGAGTAGAATTTTTTTTTTTTTTTTTTTTTTTTTTTTCTTCCCTTGTCTGCACACATATTAATGATTGATACCATGACGGTAGAAACCAAAAGTGTATATAAGTGCATTATTACTATATTTAATATATATACATATATATACGCATACATATGCGTACACATACATAAATATACACATACAAACCCAGTGATTTTTTTTTTTTTTTTTTTTTTTGGGGGGGGGGGTGACATCCACTGCCAATCCAGGAAGCAGGAACACACGGAATCACACGTCAAGCACTGGAAATCTGCAACAAAAAACCACAAACAAAACACGAAACCAGCACGGAGCCAACCAAAACAACAACAGCAATCGACCCAAATCTTGAGATCTGATCGCAGTCTGAGCTAAGCTACCGCTACCGCTACCTAACCCCAAAAACTACAGAGCAAGCATGCAGGTGAACAAGCCAGTGTGTATGTCTATGTGTGTGTGTGTGTGTGTGTGTATGTATATGATCATGTGTGTGTGTGTGTGTGTGTGTGTGTGTGTGTGTGTGTGTGTGTGTGTGTGTGTGTGTGTGTGTGTGTGTGTGTAATAAACCAAACAAAGTTCCACCTGAAGTGTATCTATAGTGGGGGAGGGGGGGAGCAACCCCGCCACCCGCGAGACCAGAGGCCGACAAGGAAGAGCCCGGAACCCAGGCCACCGGCAACCCCACAGAGGGGAGAAGTAGGAGGGAGGCAACCCACCGCCTGCGAGGCCCCCCCCCCCCCTCCGGGCCGGACACGCGGCCAGGAGGCCCTTACCCTCCAGGCCAACGACCCCCACCCGGCAGGGGGCCAGCCTGCCCGGAGAGACAGAGCCGCCCCGGCCCCCGACGCGGGCAGGCGCCCCCACGAATTAATGTCCATGGACCACTGGTTCTTGGGGTAACTGTACGGGTCACTGTCAAGTCAAACTGACGCTAATTTAAGCCCAGAATCGGCTTTTATCCCGTCATTTCTTTCTTTCTTTCTTTCTTTCTTTCTTTCTTTCTTTCTTTCTTTCTTTCTTTCTTTCTTTCTTTCTTTCTTTCTTTCTTTCTTTCTTTCTTTCTTTCTTTCTTTCTTTCTTTCTTTCTTTCTTTCTTTCTTTCTTTCTTTCTTTCTTTCTTTCTTTCTTTCTCTCTGTTATCCCGTCTTCTCCACTAGTTGCAGCTGTTTTTGCTGATGTTTCTCCACTCAGTGCCAGTATTGGGTCGTGGTCCAGTGGGGAATTGACGTCAATGCAAACCCTCTATTCTCTTCTTTCCTGTCGTCCTTCCTTCACTGCATCTCTCCATCATCCCCCCCCTGAACCTCAGGTGACCTACAGCCTGGGGGCGCTGCTCGCCTACGGCCCGGACCCGAGGGACGCGCCGCCCCTGGCCGCCGCCGCCGGCTCCGTGTTCGCCATCGACAGCAAGACGGGCTGGGTGACAACGGTGGGCCCGCTGGACCACGAGTTCTGCTCCGGCTACAGCTTCCAGGTGCTGGCGTCGGACCTGGCCGAGCTGCTGCCGCTCTCCTCCACCGCCGTGGTGACCATCGCCGTGGCCGACGTCAATGACAACCCGCCGCGCTTCGACCGGGACGTGTACCGCGGCGCCGTGCGGGAGAGCGACCCGCTCGGGGAGGTGGTGGCCGTGCTCCGGACCCGGGACCGGGACGGCACCGAGCAGAACCGCCTCGTCAGCTTCTACATCACAGGTGCTGGACTTTTTAACTAGGGGTGTGCAAACAAGGGTACCTCACGATTCGATTCGATTTCCTTTATTGGAGCTTCGATTCTTCGAATCTTCGATTATAACGATTGTCGATTCGATTCGATTATTGGTGCCACGATTCTTCGATTATTGTGATTTTTAATGCTTTTTTCCATATAAGATTGATTTTGTCTTCATCTGTGGCTACATTTGTAAATAAATAGCCACTCAATGAACTCAGTTCCTCTAACAACACTCATTAAAGGTATTGTGACATCATTTTTAACATGCTTTTAACACTATTAAAAGTCTTGGCCAACATCCCTCAAATGTGTCTAAAAGAGTGAAACAAGAAAAACTTCACTCTTAGTACTCCATTCCTGGCTTTTTATGACAGTGTTTTTTTCCGCAGTGAAAAACGCTTCCTTTTCCCCCTTTCCTGTCAATCATTGCCCCGCTCCTCCTCCCAACCTCCTCCAACCAACTGCTACACACTTCTGCCGTCTCCACACACACGCGCGCACACCGAACCACAAACACCGACACACACAGCCCGGACAGGGCGACTACAGCCTGGGGAAGAAGTCCGTGACCAGAGGACTCAGGCAGCACCGTAGCTCCCCGCAAGCAATACGCTAACAGCGGCGCCGGAGAGTTAAGCCGGGGGCGACAGGCGAAGCATGCACGGAAAAGCAGCAGGGCGAAGCAGACAGTCCACAGCAAACAATCACAAAAATAAAGGCATGCGAAGCAGCAGTGTCCCCTTATCTTAAGTCCAGTCAGTGGCCGCGGGTCTTCTTAGCAGTTTTCCTCCGGTGATGAGAAGAGAAGAGGCTCTAAACAGCTCCGTGTTAAGCCTGATTTATGGTTCCGCGTTAAATCGACGCAGAGCCTACGCCGTAGGGTTCAGCGTACGTTGCGCGTCGCCGCGTAACCCTACGCCGTAGGCTCTGCGTCGGTGTAACGCGGAACCATAAATCAGCCTTTAAATGTATTTATGTTTCTCTAAAACATGTTTGGTTTTATAACACTGAGTTCTGAGGAACGCACCGTAACGAGACTTTAGAGCAGAAATAAACGCTGTTCCTGATCTGAAACTCCAACCTGCTGCCGTCAAAAACAAACGACTTTTACAGACTCAGCCTGGATCTTTATGGTTATTCTTTTACTCCGGAGTCGCAGTAAAACAATAAAACGTTAACGGCCTCTCTGGAGAAGCTTCACCTTAATGATGACTGGAGTTCCCGTCCATTTATCACGGCTGTGATGTCTGCGGTCCGACCCTCCGGCGGCGTTTAAACCCACGGGACTAATGAACCGCTCGGAAAGGTCAGGGGTTTAAATCGTGAAGGTCTTTAATTTTGAAAAATGGAACCGTCCAACAATAATGGCTTATAAGTTTTAGTGAGGCGGTTCAGTTCTGCTGCAGTGGAAACAGAAAACTGAACATTAAGTAGTTTAACATTTCAACAAGTCCACTGTTATTTTGATTTTGGTTTTCTTCCTGGTTTGGGTTCAGTTTATTTTACACATTAGAGAGAAGAAAAATATAAACATTTCCATTGTTCTGTCTGGAATTTATATTTGAAAAGATAAATATTCCTTTCTTTCAGATATTTGATCAACAAATATTATGTGTTATTCAACCTATTTAAAACAAACATAAAAGAATGAAGTCGAAATTTCGCCTTTTTTCTCAACATTTCAACTTTATTCACAAAATTTTTACTTTTTTCTCGACATTTCGACTTTTTTCCCGAAATTGTACTTCAGACGAAATGAGGTCCTTTTTTCCCCCTAATCGTGCCCCAAAAGTCACCAAATTTTTCACCAATCCAGGCCTGGTGATAAATGTGATATTTAATGGTTTGCATTAATGGGCGTGGCCTAACGGCTCAACAGCGCCCCCTAGAAAACTTTGTGCCCCAAGCCCCACGATACGGTTTGACGTACATGCACGAAAATCGGTACACACTTGTATCATGTCACAACTTAAAGAAAAGTCTCTTGGCGCCATGGCCCAAACCCAACAGGAAGTCGGCCATTTTTAACATTTTGAATTAATTAATTGAAAGTAATTTTGGCGCAATTTATGCCATTCCTTCGGCAGTTAATACGGCCCGAACCGTAACGTGCACCCAGGTGTGTTATACATCAAAATATGCGTCTCCATCCTGCGACGACGCGCATTACTTTTCTTAGTCAAAAGCGTTACTGTGGCAACGCTAGACGCCAAAAAGCGCACCCCCCCTTCATCTGATTGGTCCATATTTGATAGTTCCTACTTTCTGCAATAACTTTTGAATGGTTTGACATAAAGACTCGTGGGTGGTTTCATCGGACTCGGTATTGAGTACTTGACCTTCATTGGCCTGAATTAGCCCCACCCCTTCATCTGATTGGTCGATATCTGATAGTTCCTACTTTCTGCCATAACTTCTCTTGATTTCCTGGTTCTGGATCTGATTTCCCGGGTCTGCCCCCCCTGCAGGAGGGAACCAGCGCGGCGTGTTCGGCCTGGCCCCCGTGCAGGGCGAGTGGAAGGTGTTCGTGGGCGGCCCGCTGGACCGCGAGCAGCAGGACTGGTACCTGCTCAACATCACGGCCAGCGACGGCCTCTACGTGGCCCAGACGGCGGTGGAGGTGACGGTCATGGACGCCAACGACAACAGCCCCATCTGCAGCCAGGTCAGAGGTCAGAGGTCAAACCCCGAGCTCAGCCAGGTCAGAGGTCAAACCTCGTCTGCAGCAGGTCAGAGGTCAAACCTCGTCTGCAGCAGGTCAGAGGTCAAAGGTCAAACCCCTAGCTCAGCCCCATATCCATGTCTCCTCCTCCTTCCATTGAGCTGTTGCGATACGTCAACGTCGCCGCCATATTGGATGTTCAAGACTGCGCTGTAAACTAATACAAGTAAATGGACTTATTTTCATAAAGCATCTTTCTACAAAGAAATGTACGTTTTACGTCTCATTTATTCATTCACACACGCACTAATATACTTGGGAAACAGTTAGGCACCAAATATAATATATTTAATTTTCTCAGATGGCAAAAATAAGAACTTTATTGATCCCACATAGGAGTAATTCATGTTATATCAGCTATAGAGAACAAGGTAGTGCCGAAAAACAATATATATCCCCCTCACAAAAATAAGAAAAATAGAGAAACATATTTTCTAATCAAGTAACAAAAATTGTTCAACATATTTGAACAATTTTTCAGACAATAAAATAACATTGAACAATTTTTCAGACAATTTAGTGAACATATAAATTACTGCTTTAAATTCCTTTATTTGCCCTCTAGTGGACACATAAGTTACTGCATTTAAATGCATTCATTTGCCCTCTAGTGGACATATAAGTTACTGCATTTAAATGCATTAATTTGACCTCTAGTGGACAAATAATGTACTGTATTTAAATGCATTTATTTGCCCTCTAGTGGACATACAAGTTACTGCATTTATTTGCCCTCTAGTGGACACATAAGTTACTGCATTTAAATGCATTTATTTGCCCTCTAGTGGACATACAAGTTACTGCATTTATTTGCCCTCTAGTGGACAAATAAGTTACTGCACTTAAATGCATTTATTTGCCCTCTAGTGGATACATAAGTTACTGCATTTAAATGCATTTATTTGACCTCTAGTGGACACATAAGTTACTGCATTTAAATGCATTCATTTGACCTCTAGTGGACACATAAGTTACTGCATTTAAATGCATTTATTTGCCCTCTAGTGGACAAATAATGTACTGTATTTAAATGCATTTATTTGCCCTCTAGTGGACATATAAGTTACTGTATTTAAATGCATTTATTTGCCCTCTAGTGGACACATAAGTTACTGCACTTAAATGCATTTATTTGCCCTCTAGTGGATACATAAGTTACTGCATTTAAATGCATTTATTTGACCTCTAGTGGACACATAAGTTACTGCATTTAAATGCATTCATTTGACCTCTAGTGGACACATAAGTTACTGCATTTAAATGCATTTATTTGCCCTCTAGTGGACAAATAATGTACTGTATTTAAATGCATTTATTTGCCCTCTAGTGGACATATAAGTTACTGTATTTAAATGCATTTATTTGCCCTCTAGTGGACACATAAGTTACTGCACTTAAATGCATTTATTTGCCCTCTAGTGGATACATAAGTTACTGCATTTAAATGCATTTATTTGCCCTCTAGTGGACAAATAATGTACTGTATTTAAATGCATTTATTTGCCCTCTAGTGGACATATAAGTTACTGCATTTAAATGCATTTATTTGACCTCTAGTGGACATACAAGTTACTGCATTTATTTGCCCTCTAGTGGACACATAAGTTACTGCATTTAAATGCATTTATTTGACCTCTAGTGGACATACAAGTTACTGCATTTATTTGCCCTCTAGTGGACACATAAGTTACTGCATTTAAATGCATTTATTTGCCCTCTAGTGGACAAATAATGTACTGTATTTAAATGCATTTATTTGCCCTCTAGTGGACACATAAGTTACTGCACTTAAATGCATTTATTTGCCCTCTAGTGGACACATAAGTTACTGCATTTAAATGCATTTATTTGCCCTCTAGTGGACACATAAGTTACTGCATTTAAATGCATTTATTTGCCCTCTAGTGGACACATAAGTTACTGCATTTAAATGCATTTATTTGCCCTCTAGTGGACAAATAATGTACTGTATTTAAATGCATTTATTTGCCCTCTAGTGGACATATAAGTTACTGTATTTAAATGCATTTATTTGCCCTCTAGTGGACACATAAGTTACTGCACTTAAATGCATTTATTTGACCTCTAGTGGACACATAAGTTACTGCATTTAAATGCATTCATTTGACCTCTAGTGGACACATAAGTTACTGCATTTAAATGCATTTATTTGCCCTCTAGTGGACAAATAATGTACTGTATTTAAATGCATTTATTTGCCCTCTAGTGGACATATAAGTTACTGCATTTAAATGCATTTATTTGACCTCTAGTGGACATACAAGTTACTGCATTTATTTGCCCTCTAGTGGACACATAAGTTACTGCATTGAAATGCATTTATTTGACCTCTAGTGGACATACAAGTTACTGCATTTATTTGCCCTCTAGTGGACACATAATGTACTGTATTTAAATGCATTTATTTGCCCTCTAGTGGACACATAAGTTACTGCACTTAAATGCATTTATTTGCCCTCTAGTGGACACATAAGTTACTGCATTTAAATGCATTTATTTGCCCTCTAGTGGACAAATAATGTACTGTATTTAAATGCATTTATTTGACCTCTAGTGGACATACAAGTTACTGCATTTATTTGCCCTCTAGTGGACACATAAGTTACTGCATTTAAATGCATTTATTTGCCCTCTAGTGGACAAATAATGTACTGCATTGAAATGCATTTATTTGACCTCTAGTGGACATACAAGTTACTGCATTTATTTGCCCTCTAGTGGACACATAAGTTACTGCATTTAAATGCATTTATTTGCCCTCTAGTGGACAAATAATGTACTGTATTTAAATGCATTTATTTGCCCTCTAGTGGACACATAAGTTACTGCACTTAAATGCATTTATTTGCCCTCTAGTGGACATATAAGTTACTGCATTTAAATGCATTTATTTGCCCTCTAGTGGACACATAAGTTACTGCATTTAAATGCATTTATTTGCCCTCTAGTGGACACATAAGTTACTGTCCATTTACTTGTATTAGTTTACAGCGCAGTCTTGCCACATCCAATATGGCGGCGACGTTGACGTACAGGCTCAGCGCTCGAGGGGCGTCTACGTATATATGTCTATGGTCAGCCATAGCAGCAGGGTCAGAGGTCAGAGGTCAAAACCATGAACTCAGCCCCGTCTGCAGCAGGTCAGAGGTCAGAGGTCAGAGGTCAAACCTCTTCTGTTCCCAAACAGACGGAATAAAAGTCCTTAATTGTGTTTAGAGAAAAAGGTCAGTTACGCAATTATTGACCATCCATCCATCCATCCATCCATCCATCCATCTGTTCATCCATCCATCCATCATCCATCCATCAATCTACATCCATTATCCATCCAACATCCATCCATCCATCCATCCATCCATCCCTCCATCCATCCATCCATCCATCATCCATCCATCATCCATCCATCATCCATCCATCCATCCATCCAATCATCCATCCATCCATCATCCATCCATCCATCATCCATCCATCATCCATCCATCCATCCATCATCATCCATCCATCCATCCATCCATCCATCATCCATCCATCATCCATCCATCCATCATCCATCCATCATCCATCCATCATCCATCCATCCATCCATCCATCCATCCATCATCCATCCATCATCCATCCATCATCCATCCATCCATCCATCCATCCATCCATCTGCAGCAGGTCAGAGGTCAGAGGTCAAAGTCTCTTCCGTTACAAACAGACAGAATAAAAGTCTTTGTGTTTAAAGAAAAAGGTCAGTTACGCAATTATTGACACAGATGATTGCAGAACTAATTAAATTAGCATTTAGCTGCGTCTGCTTCTCCTGGAACATGCAGGTTATGTCTCCCCGTCTCCGCCGCACCACATCATAAGCAAAGCGCTAATTTTCCGAGCGAGGAATAATGAGCCGCGGTGGCGGCTTCCACGGTGATGAATTCCCTTTCAACTATTTTTAATGGCGGCCAAGACCCGAAATAACAATGTTAAATTAGCATTTTTATGACTTGCCGAGGAGAAGCGACAACCCGCGGTCGCACCGGAGGATTTGTTCAATTGAAATATTGATTCTCTTCTGCGCGAAGCGTTACAGGTCAGACAGGAACTAATGTGATCAAACTGTCCTTTCAGTCCGTCTCCCGGGATCTGACTCAAACATAACCCGACTTTCATGAAGATATGCTTTTAAAAATACTTAATTTCTCATTACGTTACATGGAATTACAGTTGAAACAACAAGTGACAGAAGCTGCAACATGAAGAGGGTTGTGGGTCGGTACCGTAGCGGCAGTACTCGAGTTGTAAAAACAATCAGGGGGGATGGTGGATTTGATCATATTGGGACAGATAATTTGTGCTGATTACAAATAATATAATATATTACAAATAATAGCACTGACCAAAACAGCTGCAGAAATACTGCAGGAATGACATAGCAGCAGTTAAATGCAGCCTTCTGTAAGCTTTAAATATCCACTGGGCTTACATCAAATACATCAAAACACAACAATAAAAAACACTTTTCTGTATATGACTCTGTCCTTCACAGGATAAGTAGAATGGATCACTGCAAAAACTCAACATCTTAACAAGAATATTTGTCTTATTTCTAGTTAAAATGTCTCATTTTATTAAAAAAAATCTCATTACACTTAAAACAAGACTCATCACTGGAAAAAACAATAATTTTCACCTGTTTCATGTAGATTTTCACTTAAAATAAGTAGAAAAATCTGACAGTGGAACAAGATTTTTTGCTTGTAATGAGAAGATAAATCTTGTCCCACTGGCAGATTTTTCTACTTATTTCAAGTGAAAATTTACTTAAAACAGGTGAAAATTGTCAAATAAGTTATTTTTCTGGTGTTATTTTTCTGGTGATGACTCTAAATGTTGAAATAGCAGTAAAACCACATTCATTGATGAAATGACATAAGGGATGGAAAGGAGGGATGATTTGGACCGTTTTTATTTCAGGGGGGGATGATTTGGACTGTTTTTATTTCAGGGGGGGATGATTTGGACCGTTTTTATTTCAGGGGGGATGATTTGGACTGTTTTTATTTCAGGGGGGGATGATTTGGACCGTTTTTATTTCAGGGGGGATGATTTGGACTGTTTTTATTTCGGGGGGGATGATTTGGACCGTTTTTATTTCAGGGGGGATGATTTGGACCGTTTTTATTTCAGGGGGGGATGCCATCTCCCCTCATCCCCCCTCATCCCCCCTCAACTCGAGTACTGCGTAGCGGTGCTGTGGCCGGTTCTGGGCGGGTCTGGGTACGTCTGTTAGGGGTCAGCAGTAATTAGACTTGTGTAATTAGATGAGGAACTATCACTCACTTCTGAGGAGCTTAATGATGTGGTGTGATGTCGTCCCCGTCTCCCTGCTCTCCTCTGCTAGTCTCTCTGTTCTCGGCCCGCTGGGCCGCAGAGGCCGGGCCGGCGGGCCTCTGAACCGCCGGGCCTCTACGGGCCCCGGCGGCCCGTCTGCAGGGGCGGGGACGAACCTCTCGGTCCTGAGTGGGTTCTACATCCATCCATCCATCCATCCATCTGTTCATCCATCATCCATCCATAAATCTACATCCATCCATCATTCATCCATCCATCCATCCATCCATCATCCATCCATCATCCATCCATCCATCCATCCATCCATCCATCCATCCATCCATAAATCTACATCCACATCCATCCATCCATCCATAAATCTACATCCATCCATCCATCCATCCATCTAGTTTTGGGTCACGGGGAGGTCAAAGCTTATCTGTGATTAAATGTGAAAACTTTATTGGTAAATAGCCAGAGGTACGCTCGAAACCCAGAGACTGCGTTGGGGGGGCTGATAAGAAGGGGGGCCGGGAAGGCGTTGAGTTGAGGGAGGTGTGGTTATCAGTAAGTGTGTGTAGCGGTAAGTCCGTGAACTTCGCTCAGAGCTGCTCCTCAGCCAATGTCCTTGATGTTATCAGACGGCTCGGTCAGTTCTGAAAACAAGTCCACAGATGTTCCTGGAGAGGGGAGGGCTAGTGGGGGCAGAGTCCCTTGTTTACATTCCACCAGGGAGATTGTGACTAGAGCAATCAGCCAAACCGCTCTGTCAAGGCCAGATTATAGAATCAACAATTATATTGCAAAGAACAGACAGACTTAGTAATTTTCCATCTGCCTTCTGTCTCTGGTTCATCAATGGCGACTCCAAACAGACAAATTTGTGATCAATTCCCGCCAAGCCGAGCTTCCAACTTCTCCAAGGTCTTCTCCATCTTGCCAATGACCTCAAAGACCGCCGCCAGCCTGCGATTCTGTTCAAGAATCGCATCCAGCTTGCGGTTTTGCTCTCCCAGCGTTAAAGTCTGAGTGTTGGTCGCGTGCTTATCCCCTCAGCCACGTCCGGCAGCTCAGAAAGAGCCATAACAGCTTACGCGTTTGTCGATAGACCAGGAATCCCTCCCCTCCAATTAGGAGAAATCCTGCTATCATAAATCCAATTATGAACCATCTTCAACGTCCTCGACAGACAGGATCGCCAAACACAACGGTTTCCAATGTTTCCAGGAATCCATTGTGTATCCAGCAAAAAATGTCCCATCGGGGCAGGAGGGCTCCCTTACCCCCTGACTTCTCGTCGCAAAAATGTGGTCAATTGTGCTGAGAGACCAGTTAATCAATTCCATGGTTGTAGAATTTCGGAGGAGTGAAAGAAGAGACTCTGAAGACGAGACAGGACAAAAGCAGTAGCAGGACAGATAGATAAGGGAGAGGAGCAGAAAAGTGTCTGCCTTCGCCGAGAGCCTGATCTTACCTTGTCTTATCTTGCCTTGCCCTGCCTAACCTTGCCTTACTCTTGCCTTACCTTGCATTAGCTTACCTTACCTCGCATTTTCTTGCCTTACCTTGCCTTGCCTGATCTTACCTTGTCTTATCTTGCCTTGCCCTGCCTTACCTTGCCTTATCTTTCCTTACTTTGTGTTTCCTTGCCTTATCTTGCCTTGCCTTATCTTACCTTGTCTTATCTTGCCTTGCCTCATCTTGCCTTGTGCTGCCTTATCTTACCTTTTCTTATCTTTTCTTGCCTTACCTGGCGTTTCCTTGCCTTATCTCCCCTCGCCTTACCTTCTTATCTTGCCTTGCACTGCCTTATCTTGTCTTATCTTGCCCTGCCTTATCTTGCCTTGCCCTGCCTTATCTTGCCTTGCGCTGCCTTACCTTGCCTTATCTTTGCTTACTTTGCGTTTCCTTGCCTTATATTGCCTTGCCTTATCTTACCTTGTCTTGTCTTGCCTTGTTTTGCCTCATCTTGCCTTGCGCTGCCTTATCTTACCTTTTCTTATCTTGCTTTGCCTTATCTTGCCTTTTCTTGCCTTTTCTTGCCTTACCTTGCGTTTCCTTGCCTTATCTTGCCCTGCCTTGCATTGCCTTGCCTTATCTTGCCCTGCCTTACCTTGCCTTATCTTGCCTTACCTTGCATTTGCTTGCCTTATCTTGGCTTGCCTGATCTTACCTTGTCTTATCTTGCCTTGTCTTGCCTCATCTTGCCTTGTGCTGCCTTATCTTACCTTGTCTTATCTTGCCTTGCCTTATCTTGCCTTACCTTATCTTACCTTGCCTTGCCCTGCCTTGCCTTGTAATACAGTATTATTGCAGCTGGTTGATATAACGGGGTGAGAGGAGAGTGTTCACCTCTCTGACCTCTCTGACCTCTCTGACCTCTGCTGAGCTCGTTACGACCGTCGGGTCACTGACACGACCCCTGTTTGTTGTGCCGTGTTGGGGATGAAGGCTGCGGTGATCGGTGCGTCTGGTTCCCCTGATCCAGGCGTGATCGGTGCGTCTGGTTCCCCTGATCCAGGCGGTGATCGGTGCGTCTCATTTCCCTGATCCAGGCGGTGTACAGCGCCTCCTTCCCCGAGGACGTCCCCCCCAACAAGGGCATCCTGACGGTCGGAGCCACGGACGCCGACTCGGGCTCCAGCGCTGAGATCCAGTTCTCCCTGTTCGGCATCGGGGTGGAGGACTTCTACATGGACGCCAACACTGGTGACCAACGTTACCGATACTTAAAAAAATATAAATATAAGATCTGAAAACTATGGAGGAGTATTAGGGCCATGCAGGAGAAAAAATATTTGAGAGGGGAAGATTTTCTTTTATTGTGCACTTCGAGAAAAAAGTCGTAATGTCGAGAAAAAAGTCGAAATGTCGAGAAAAAAGTCGAAATTTCAAGAATAAAGTTGAAATTTCAACTTCAACGTTACTTCAACGTTAATCTTGACATTTCGACTTTTTTCTCAACATTTCAACTTTTTTCTCTGCTTTTTTCTCAAAATTTCAACTTTTTTCTCGACTTTTTTCTCCAAATTTGGACTTTTTCATCCAACTTTCAACTTTTTTCTCTAAATTTCAACTTTTTCATCAAAATTTCAACTTTTTCATCAAAATTTCAACTTTTTTCTCAAAATTTCAACTTTTTCTCGACTTTTTTCTCAACATTTCAACTTTTTTCTCCAAATTGTACTTCAACATTAATCTTACCATTTCGACTTTTTTCTCCAAATTGTACTTCAACATTAATCTCGACATCAAACTCCCGACTGTCCTCCTTGACCTCGTAGGGGAGCTGCGCACCGCCACCCTGATGGACCGGGAGGCGACGGCGTCCTACAAGCTCATTGCCCAGGCGACGGACGGGGGGGGGCTGTTCTGCCGGTCCGACATCTCCCTCAAAGTGCTGGACGTGAACGACAACGCCCCCTTCTTCTCCTCCACCAACTACGTGGCCAACGTGTTCGAGAGCGCCGCCCCGAAGGCCCTGCTGACCCGTCTGCAGGCCAGCGACCCGGACGAAGGTAGGCCGGGCGGTGGGGGGGGGGGGTGATAAAACCAGACCAGGAGCTGAAACCTGGGTCAAACCTGCAGGTCTGAACCGGACCCTGGTCTACTCGCTGGTGGACTCCCTGGACGGGTTCTTCTCCATCGACCCGGTGACCGGGGTGGTGGTTCTGGAGAAGTCCCTGGACCGCGAGCGCCAGGACTCCTATCGCCTCCGGGTCCAGGTCACGGACCGGGCCGGGCAGCGGGGGGCGCTGTCATCGCAGGTACGCTTTCTGAGTCACATACGACACCAGGTGTGGAGGGTCTAAAGGGGTGTAAAGTGGTGTAAAGTGGTTTAAAGTGATCTAAAGTGGTGTAAACGTGGTCTAAAGGGGTCTAAAGTGATCTAAAGGAGTCTAAAGGGGTTTAAAGTGATCTAAAGTGATCTGAAGGCGTCTAAAGTGGTCTAAATTGATCTAATGGGGTTCAAAGTTCTCTAAAGGGGTCTAGAGTGATACAAAGTGATCTTAGGGGGTCTAAAGTGATCTAAAGTGGTCTAAGGTGGTGTAAAGTGATCTGAAGGCGTCCAAAGGGGTTTAAAGTGGTCTAAAGTGATCTAAATGGGTCTAAAGTTATCTAAAGTGGTCTAAGGAGGTTTCTCTTCCGGCCCTCGGCGAAGGCAGACACTTCTCTGCTCCTCTCCCTTATCTATCTGCCCTGCTACTGCTTTTGTTTGTCTCGTCTTCAGAGTCTCTCCTTTTCACTCCTCCGAAACTCTACAATCATGGAATTGATTAACTGGTCTCTCAGCACAATTGACCAAATTTTTGCGACGAGAAGTCAGGGGGTAAGCCCTCCTGCCCCGATGGGACATTTTTTACTGGATACACAATGGATTCCTGGAAACATTGGAAACTGTTGTGTGTGGCGATCCTGTCTGTCAAGGACGTTGAAGATGCCTTCAAAATTGGATTTATGATAGCAGGATTTCTCCTGATTGGAGGGGGGGGGATTCCTAGTTTACCGACAAACGCGTAAGTTGTCGACAGCTGCTTTGGCCCTTTCCGAGCTGCCGGACGTGGCCGAAGGGATAAGCTCTGCGACTAACACTCAGACTTTAACGCTGGGGGAGCAAAACCGCAAGCTGGATGCGATTCTTGAACAGAATCGCAGGCTGGCGGCGGTCTTTGAGCTCATTGGCAAGATGGAGAAGACCTTGGAGAAGTTGGAAGCTCGGCTTGGCGGGAAGTGATCACAAATTCGTCTGTTTGGAGTCGCCATTGATGAACCAGAGACTAAAGGCAGACGGAAAATTACTGAGTCTGTCTGTTTTCTTTTCAATACAATTTTTGCTACTATAATCTGGCCTTGACAGAGCGGTTTGGCCGATTGCTCCAGTCACAATCTTCCTGGTGGAATGTAAACAAGGTGCTCGGCCCCCACTAACCCTCCCCTCTCAGGAACATCTATGGACCTGTTTCAGAACTGACCGAGCCGTCTGATAACATCAAGGACATTTGCTGAGAGCAGCTCTGAGCGAAGTTCACGGACTTACCGCTCACACACTTTGCTGATAACCACCTCCCTCAACTCAACGCCTTCCTGGCTATAAGTCTTGTGATGATGATGTTAAATTTGTCATGTGCTTTCTGTGCTGAGGTGTTTTTTTGCACTGTGTACTTATACACAGTGTGAAGATGCCTTTTTTCCCCTCCTCCTTACCTCCCCCACCCCCAATATCACCCTTTCTGTGCTTTGATCCGGTTTCGGGTCGCTGCTCGTTGTGGTTGACCGGCCGGCAGCTGAGCGGATTTACTGTTCTTGTATTGCTGCTTAGTTGTCCTGAATTGCCCCTCGGGGATGAATAAAGTTTCTCTGAATCTGAATCTGAAAGTGATCTGAAGGCGTCTAAAGGGGTCTAAAGTGGTGTTAAGTGGTCTAAAGGGGTCTTAAGGGGTCTAAAGTGATCTAAAGGGTCTACAGGAATACGATTCTTATGAAATATACTACGAATGCAGCTGAGAGTTAAAAGGTCGTGGAGAATATTGTTGGCAGGAATCTGAGATAAACTTTTTGGAAAAATAACGTCCTTTAGTTTTTTATAAAAACCAAATAACAAGGCAGCAAATCAGGCGACTGAGTGAGGAGAGAGGATCTCATCCCCGGGGGGGGCTGCTTGGTAAACGGCTGACCTTGACATAATGGCTATTCTAGCTACTCTGGTCCTAATAAATAAGATATGATCTTTCATCCTGGCGGCTGACCGACCATCATAAATGATTTATAAGAATCAAAATCAATCTGTAATGAAATCACTCCACCAGAACGATGAAAGCCGAGTGTTTCCACAGCCTGGCGGCGGGTCAACGGGGTCAAAGGGCACGTGCAATTTAAATGTATGAACGTTTAGAGAAGAGAGGAGATCTAAACAATAAAAGGTTGATTTTTATTAAGATTGATTGTCATCAGATGCAATATGCAAAAACTCAAAATCTTACCAGGAATATTTGTCTTATTTCTAGTTAAAATGTCCCATTTTTAGTCAAAAAATCTCATTACACTTAAAACAAAAGTCATTACCAGATAAATAACTTGTTATTTGACAATTTTCATCTGTTTCAAGTAAATGTTCACTTGAAATAAGTAGAAAAATCTGCCAGTGGGACAAGATTTGAAAACTTGAAACAGGTGAAAATTGTTGTTTTTTCCAGTGATGAGTCTTGTTTTAAGTGTAATGAGATTTTTCTGACTAAAAATGAGACATTTTAACTCGAAATAAGACAAATATTCTTGTTAAGATTTGAGGTTTTTGCAGTGTAGTGACGGGACAAAGCTGAAACCTTTTCAGGCTCCATTGAGCTGTAAATATATGATTTTAGGAGATTTATGTCACTTAAATTCACTGATAATTACTATCTGAGCTAATTGTAGGGATGGGCGGTATGGAATAAAACATTTATCACGATAATTTCTGGCATTTATCCTGATAACGATAAAAATGACGATAAAAAAAATACCAATTCAACTCCATCTTTGTAACTATAAATCTATCACCACATTCAGTCTTTGGAGCCAAAACACTGCTGTAAAAGATACTAAACTACACCAATTAAATTAATAAAAACCAATTAAATGAGTTACACCTGTACTGCAAAACTGGAATGACTCTATCCATTTTTCTTTCTTTCTTTCTTTCTTTCTTTCTTTCTTTCTTTCTTTCTTTCTTTCTTTCTTTCTTTCTTTCTTTCTTTCTTTCTTTCTTTCTTTCTTTCTTTCTTTCTTTCTTTCTTTCTTTCTTTCTTTCTTTCTTTCTTTCTTTCTTTCTTTTTTCAGGCTCATTTCTTTCTTTCTTTCTTTCTTTCTTTCTTTTTTTCTTTCTTTCTTTCTTTCTGGCTCATTTCTTTCTTTCTTTCTGGCTCATTTCTTTCTTTTTTTCTTTCTTTCTTTCTTTCTTTCTTTCTTTCTGGCTCATTTCTTTCTTTCTTTCTTTCTTTCTGGCTCATTTCTTTCTTTTTTTCTTTCTTTCTTTCTTTCTTTCTGGCTCATTTCTTTCTTTCTTTCTTTCTTTCTGGCTCATTTCTTTCTTTCTTTCTTTCTTTCTTTCTGGCTCATTTCTTTCTTTCTTTCTTTCTTTTTTTATTTCTTTCTTTCTTTCTTTCTGGCTCATTTCTTTCTTTCTTTCTTTCTTTCTTTCCTTCTTTCTGGCTCATTTCTTTCTTTCTTTCTTTCTTTCTTTTTTTATTTCTTTCTTTCTTTCTTTCTGGCTCATTTCTTTCTTTCTTTTTTTTTCTTTCTTTCTTTCTTTCTGGCTCATTTCTTTCTTTCTTTCTTTTTTTTTCTTTCTTTCTTTCTTTCTTTCTTTCTGGCTCATTTCTTTCTTTCTTTCTTTTTTTCTTTCTTTCTTTCTTTCTTTCTTTCTTTCTGGCTCATTTCTTTCTTTCTTTCTTTTTTTCTTTCTTTCTTTCTTTCTTTCTTTCTGGCTCATTTCTTTCTTTCTTTCTTTCTTTCTTTCTTTCTTTCTGGCTCATTTCTTTTTTTCTTTCTTTCTTTTTTTCTTTCTTTCTTTCTTTCAGGCTCATTTTTTTCTTTCTTTCTTTCTTTCTTTCTTTCTTTCTTTCTTTCTTTCTTTCAGGCTCATTTCTTTCTTTCTTTCTTTCTTTCTTTCTTTCTTTCTTTCTTTCTTTCTTCCTTTCTTTCTTTCACACACACATACGTTGTAAATCCGGCTTTACACAAAAACGTCATCAACGGGAATTTATCATTTTTACCGTGAGATACAAATTCTTACGGTGGGGAATTTTTTGGACGGTTTATCGTGAAAATATCGCCCATTCCTAGCTAATAGCATTAACTAATGAACTAATTTCATGTTTTTTGGGTTTTTTTTCATCGACCACTAAGCAAGTGTTGTAGTGTTTGTGGTCCGCTGACGCTGCCGTGTCTCCCTTAGGTCGGCCTGACCGTCCTGGTGCTGGACGTCAACGACAACGCTCCGGTCTTCCAGAGGAAGGACTACGCCGTCACCGTCCCGGAGGACGTTGCCGTGGGAACGGAGCTGCTGCGCGTGTTGGCCACCAGCGCTGACATCGGGCCCAACGGCGAGATCACCTACAGGATCCGCTCGGGGAACGAGCTGGGACGGTTCAGCATCGACGGGAAGCGCGGTGAGCAGACGCACGGGTCGGTTCCTGCTGTCGGGACTGTAATTAACTGTAATTAACTGTAATTAACTGTAATTAACTGTAATTAACTGTAATTAACGATAATTAACTGTAATGAACTGTAATTAACTGTAATTAACGATAATGAACTATAATTAACTGTAATTAACTGTAATTAACTGTAATTAACTGTAATTGATGATAATGAACTATAATTAACTGTAATTAACAATAATTATCTATAATAAACTGTAATTATATATAATTATCTATAATTAACTGTAATTAATGATAATTATCTATCATTAACTGTAATTAACTGTAATGAACTATAATTAACTAATTAACAATAATTATCTATAATTAACTGTAATTAACTGTAATTATATATAATTATCTATAATTAACTGTAATTAATGATGATTATCTATCATTAACTGTAATTAACAATAATTATCTCAGGGTTTCCGCTGGGTTTTAAAAAGTATTAAAAAGTGATAAATGAAAATTGCCAAATTTAAGGCCATTAAAAGTGTTAAATTCACTGTCAGAGGTATTATGTTTTTTTAAATTGGTACTATTTTTTACCTTTTACATTTTGGATTAAAGTTCTCCGTCTCTAGACGGATTTCCGTCATTTGGAAAATGAGGGGGAAAAAAAGAAAGAACAAAAAACATTTGCACGTGCGTTTTCTTGGTACAGACTATCCAATGAAATCATGTTAGGCATTAAGCTGACGCTGTTGTAAACCAATAAATCTAGCTAGAGCCTTGGTATTATCCAATCAGAAATGGAGGAGGGCGGGTTCGCCCCGTCCCCCTGGGGTGACGGGTACCAGTAGTCACGTTATTTAATTCACATATGCGCGTATCAAACAATGAACACGGCGTCGAAGAGCAGCGGTAGCGTTAACAAAGCGCTGGTTTTTAAAACTCGAACTAAATTAAGTTTTCTTTTGAGAAAATGCTGAAAGAAGTGGCCGCCTGAGAAACCAGCGCAGAAGCTACAGAACCACGGGTTACTCCGTACAGACAGCGGGCTGAGCAGGACTGTTAATGCTGGAAATTACTTGCTGTTTGAGTCTGTGTTTATGCTGCCATATGCGTTAATCTCCGCTCACACAACCAGCTGCGTTAAGAAACAGACCCCGCTCGAACCATGCGAGGAGAGCGCGTCATGCTTTGGGTTGCCACCCGTCCCTTGAAATACGTAATTGTTCCGTAAAGCCTGAATAATTATGGTTCTGCCTTAAATCTACGCGTACCCTATGCCGTAGCCTACGGCGTAGGGTACGCGGACGCGTAACGTACGGCGCGCGTCGCCGCGTACCCTACGCCGTAGGCTCTGCGTTGGTGTAACGCGGAACCATAAATCAGCCTTAATTGGGAATTAAAAGTTGCGTTCCGTAATGAACCAATACAGACAGACAATATGCTCTTATTTATTTATGTCATAATATACAGGTGAAGGTCGGAAAATTCAACTAAAGGTGAAACAAATATATTATTTCCCACTACATGCAAAGTGAGATATTTCAAGCCTTTATTTGTTATAATTTTGATGATTATGGCTCACACTTTATGAAAACCCCAAATAAAAAACCTAATAAAATTAGAATATATTATGAAATCAATAAACATTTCAATCATCAAAATTATAACAAATAAAGGCTTAACATACAGTATCTTGCCTTGCCTGTAATGAGACTATGTAATATACATGTATTAGTTTCACCTCTGAAGTTGAATTATTGAAATAAATTAACTTTTACACCATTTTCCTATAAAGGACTGTCTCAGAAAATTAGAATATTGTGATAAAGTTCTTTATTTTCTGTAATGCAATTAAAAAAACAAAAATGTCATACATTCTGGATTCATTACAAATCAACTGAAATATTGCAAGCCTTTTATTATTTTAATATTGCTGATTATGGTTTACAGTTTAAGATTAAGATTCCCAGAATATTCTAATTTTTTGAGATAGGATATTTGAGTTTTCTTAAGCTGTAAGCCATGATCAGCAATATTAAAATAATAAAAGGCTTGCAATATTTCAGTTGATTTGTAATGAATCCAGATCGAATCAAATGAAAAACAGAAGGGCTAATACAGCATTTAACTTTTTTACTTGAAACCTTTGGGCAGCGACCGCACTGCAAAAAAGGGGCCGTTCTTAAACTGTGATGCAGCGCATAGATGCCGGGGGAATATGAACTGGCCTGAAAATAATTTTTCAGTCAAATATTTTTTTTGCTTTAATCCCTGTTTTAAGCAGTCTATTTTATTGTCATTCACAAAGTGAAATAAATGTGAAACATCTGGTCAACATCAATGAGTCTATAAATCTGTTCTGTATAGTGTTCTATAGGTCAAAATCTGTATTAATGTTAAAAGGTCCGTGATTAACACTTAATGTTGTGACCGTTTTTAAAAAAAATCTGAAGGTAGTGAAAAAGGTATTAAATTGGTATTAAATTTAAGATAAGGATTGCTGTATAAACCCTGTATCTATAATTAACTGTAATTAACAAGAATGAGCTATAATTAACGATAATTCATGATAATTAACTGTAATTAACTATAGTAACTATATAATAATTATAAGTAACTATATAACTATATATTTAACTATAATTAACTATATCATTAACTATATTTAACTTATTAATTGTAATTAACTATATAGTTAACTTTAGTTAACTATATAGTTGTAATTAGCTATATAATTAACTATAGTTAACTATTATTAACTGTTATTAACTATTTTTGACTATAATTAGCTATTATTAACTATAGTTAACTATATAATAACTTATAAATAACTATTATTAGCTATACTTTCCTATATTATGAACTATTATTAACTATTATTAACTATTATTAACTATAGTTAACTATATAATTAACTATAATTAGCCATTATTAGCTATAATTAACTATATTATTAACTGTTATTAACTATCATTAAGGACAGTTATCTATATAATTAACTGTTATTAACTATAGTTAACTATATAATTAACTATAATGAACTGTTAACTATAATAAATGATAATTAGCTATAGTATTAATGATCATTAACTATTATTAACTTTAGTTAACTATATAATTAACTATAATCAACTATATAATTAACTATAATCAACTATATAATTAACTATAGTTAACTATATTAATAACTATAATTAACTAGTATTAACTATAACTAACTGTAATTAACTATAATGAACTCTAGTTACCTATATTATTAACTATAATTAACTATATAATTAACTAGTTTTAACTATAAATAACTGTAATTAACTATAATTAACTTTAGTTACCTACATTATTAACTATTATTAACTATAGTTAACTATATTATGAACTATAATTAACTCTAGTTACCTATATTATGAACTATAATTAACTCTAGTTACCTATAGTATTAACTATAATTAACTCTAGTTACCTATAGTATTAACTATAATTAATGATAATTAACTATAATTAACTATAACTAACTATTATTAACTATAATTAACTATAGTTACCTATATTATTAACTATAATTAACTCTAGTTACTTATATTATTACCTATAATGAACTATAATTAATGATAATTAACCATCAGTTCCCGGTGTGTCCAGGCTCGATCTCGGTGTCCGACGACCTGGACTTCGAGGTGTGTAAGGATTACTACATCACGGTGGAGGCGTGGGACGGCGGCAGCCCCGCCCTCAGCACCGCTACCATGGTGATCGTGGAGCTGATGGACGTCAACGACAACGCGCCCGCCTTCGCCCAGGACGTCTACAACGTGCTGATCAGCGAGGACGCGTCCGTGGGGCAGACGGTCACCCGGGTATCTGTCCGTCCTCCCCCCCACATCCCCCCGTCCCCCCGTCCCCCCGGCCGTCTCTAAACCCACTTCCTGTTGTGTCGTCCAGGTGTTTGCCGAGGACCTGGACAGCCAGGTGAACGGCAGGATCACCTACAGCATCCTGAAGGGCGACCGGAACAACCACTTCTGGATCGACCCGGTGACCGGCCTGCTCAAGGTCAACAAGAGGCTGGACCGAGAACTGGTGAGGAAACTCTTCAGAACCTGGATGGTGACGGGACCTAGTAGAGAAATAACAGGCAGAAAACAGGTGAATCGTTCAGTTGCGGCTACAAGCACCAAAATTGGCACACATACTCCTTAGGGGTTGCTCTTTTGATAAAACCATTGTGCCAAAAAAAACACACACAAAACCAGAACCAGAAGAACAAAAAAAACTCAAATTTTGCAGAATATTAGGATTCTGGGACTGATATATGGTACAAGGAAGCCAAAGTGTAAGTCCATGGGTCCAAATTTAGATTCTACATAGTGAAAAGGTTATGATTTGACACCAAGATCATTCCAATAGAACAACTCTATTGGATTTTATTGCGAAATGCAATATTACTTGAAAAATCTTGAAAAAAGGCTGCCATCTTTTTTTTTTTTTTCTGGCACAATGGTTTTATCAAAAGAGCAACCCCTAAGGAGAATGTGTGACAATTTTGGTGCTTGTAGCCGCAACTGAACGATTATTCCTGTTATTTCTCTAACTAGAGGGATGGGAATAGATAAGATTTTTCTGATTCCGATTCCATTTTCGATTCTGTTTACCGACATTGCACATTGCATTCCACATTGCAAGTATTGCAAGTCGCCCTGTCGTCATCCTTTTTGGTAAAATGTAACCAAACTTTCGAGGATTTGTGTCACTTTGTCGCCATGTTTTCCTGCTGGGCACGAATGTGCCACGTTGTGTATTGGTGACGTCATTCACGCCCACTGGAATTGATAAGGGAATCGTTGTCAAAAAAGGCAAACGATTCCAAGGAATTGAAACACTCGTCTCCCCCCCTCTGCAGATCTCCAGGTACACCCTGTCCGTGCAGGCGTTCGACAGCGGCTCCCCCGCCATGTCGTCCACGGTGACGGTGAACATCGACGTCTCCGACGTCAACGACAACCCGCCGGCCTTCAGCCCTCCCAACTCCACCGCCATCGTACGGGTGAGTCAATCAATCAATCAATCAATCAATCAATCACTTTATTTGTCCCCAATGGGGCAATTAATTTAGCAGCAATATATACACATATACACATAGTAAACGACAACGAGTTTAAATGTAAAAATCCAAGCACCACAGCAGCCTTTTCCTCATGGAATTGAGAAGGAGATGCAGAAGGAACAAAAGAATGTTTATGTCTGTTAGTTTTGAGGAGTGGAAGTCTGAGCAAAGAACCCGATGGAACTGAAACTCTCGGTATAGAGGACGGATCAGTCCCATAGGAGAGTTTTTATTTCCTACACAGCTGTTTGTTATCCAGGTCCTGCAGAGTCACCTGAGCAGAGCTGATTATTTTACTACAGACATTAAACACCTTAAGAACAGTTTTCTGCTTTACCCTGAGTGATGGAAACCAACAAATGAAAGAAACAGTTAATACTATGGAGCCCCTCTGGTGACATTTGAAAAAAATAAAATAATGCGTGGCCACGAATTATTAATGCGTGGCCACGAGTTATTAATGCGTGGCCACGAGTTATTAATGCGTGGCCACGAGTTAATTAATGCGTGGCCACGAATTATTAATGGGTGGCCACGAATTATTAATGCGTGGCCACGAGTTATTAATGAGTGGCCACGAGTTATTAATGCGTGGCCACGAGTTATTAATGCGTGGCCACGAGTTATTAATGAGTGGCCACGAGTTATTAATGCGTGGCCACGAGTTATTAATGAGTGGCCACGAGTTATTAATGAGTGGCCACGAGTTATTAATGCGTGGCCACGAGTTATTAATGAGTGGCCACGAGTTATTAATGCATGGCCACGAGTTATTAATGCTTGGCCACGGGTTATTTTATTTATTTCAAATGTCACCAAAGAGGCTCTGTAGAATACAGACTCAATGAAAGAACGATAGAACATGGACATCAAGGATGAATCAACATGGAATTTGGACAGTTTTCTAAGACAGTACAGACTTTTCTTGTAAATTAAGTTGGTGTTACTCTCAAATTTCAGCTTATTGTCTATTATAGTTCCCAGATACTTATAGAACTCTACAATTTCTACATCTTGTCCGTACACGGCTCTGCAGCCGCTCACGCTAGAGATGCACCGATCGATCGGCAACCGATCGGTATCGGCCAGATAACGCCCCTATCAGTCAGAGATCGTAAAATAATAGTTCAAAGCAGGTCGATCTGATGACGTTTACAACAACGAACCAGCGCCCTCGCTGCGTTTGTTCCCACACCTCAGACTGAACACTGCTAAGGGGGCGTCCGCCTCGCCGGTACGGGAGTTTTACAATTCAGTTCTGTTCAGTTCATATTTATTTCCAGCAATACAACATAACATAAGTGACCTGCGTGCAACAGAAAATTAAACAAATACCTTTAACAGTAGATGTGCAGGTTCAAAATACAAATTAATTATTTAACGTCCAAAAGTCGAGAAATCTTGAGAAAAAAGTCGAAATGTCGAGAAAAAAGTTGAAATGTCGAGATTAAAAAGGAAAGGAAAAAGGAAGAAAAAAAGAGAAAAAAAGAAGAAAAAAAAGGAAAAAAAAGGTCAAACATTTTTGAAAAAGCTCCAGGAGCCACTAGGGCGGCGCTAAAGAGCGGCTCTGGAGCCGCGGGTTGCTGACCTCTGCTCTAGAGTGTGAAATATTGCATATTGCCTCAGCCTGCACATGTTGGTGCCCCCGTTAGAGACAGAACCCACCCTGTTCACTCCCCCTCTGTGTTGTTTCCGTGCGTCCAGCTCCACCAGGCCGCCGGCATGACCCTCCTGAAGATGTCGGTCAGCGACAAAGACTCCCCCAAGAACGGCCCGCCCTTCGTGTTCGGCATCGCGTCGGGGAACGAGGGCGGCTACTTCTCCCTGGACCAGGCCGGGCTCCTCAAGTCCAGCCGGGCCTTCGGCCCCGACGCCCCGCGAGAGTTCACCCTGGAGATCCAGGTGAGGGACTTTCTCCTGCTCCAATAGACCTCTGCACTGCAAAAACTCCAAATCTTAACAAGAATATTTGTCTTATTTCTAGTTAAAATGTCTCATTTTTAGTCAAGACAATCTCATTACATTTAAAACAAGACTCATCACTGGAAAAAACAACAATTTTCACCTGTTTCAAGTAGATTTTCACTTAAAATAAGTAGAAAAATCTGCCAGTGGAACAAGATTTTTTTGCTTGTAATGAGAAGATAAATCTTGTTCCACTGGCAGATTTTTCTACTTATTTCAAGTGAAAATTTACTTGAAACAGGTCAAAATATCAAGAAAAAAAGTCAAAATTTTGTGAAAAAAGTCGAAATGTCCAGAAAAAAAGTCAAAATTTTGTGAAAAAAGTCAAAATATCAAGAAAAAAAGGCAAAATTTTGTGAAAAAAGCCGAAATGTGCAGAGAAAAATCTCATTACACTTAAAACAAGACTCATCACTGGAAAAAACAACAATTTTCACCTGTTTCAAGTAGATTTTCACTTAAAATAAGTAGAAAAATCTGCCAGTGGAACAAGATTTTTTTGCTTGTAATGAGAAGATAAATCTTGTCCCACTGGCAGATTTTTCTACTTATTTCAAGTGAAAATTTACTTGAAACAGGTGAAAAAAGTAATTTTTCTCGTAATGACTCTTGTTTTAAGTGTAATGAGATTTTTGGACTAACACCACCCCCTCTGGTGTTTCAGGCCGCCGACTCCGGGAAGCCGAGCCTCGGCTCCTCCTCCTGGGTCTTCGTGCGCGTCGTCGGCAACAGCCAGTACAAGCCCAGCGTCTCCCCCGTGGAGATCTTCATCGTCATGGCGACGGACACCTTCCCGGGGGGCCCCGTGGGCCGGATCTACGCCAGCGACCGCGACCCCAACGACGCCCTCTCCTTCACCCAGAAGCCCCAGCCCAAGAGCATGTTCACCATCAACCGGCAGAACGGCAGCGTGGTGGCGCTGCCCGGGCTGGAACCCGGCAGGTAACCACGGCAACGGCTCCCGCCATCGTCTAAGGTTATCTAAAGTGGTTTAAAGTGGTCTAAAGTGATTTAAAGGGGTCTAAAGTGGTCTAGAGTGATCTAGAATGGTCTAAATCAGGGGTGTCAAAATGCGGCCCAGATTTTCATGCGGCCCAACGCGTTTCCAACGCAAAAAAAACAAATGTTAATTTACTAAAAACGAAGGCATAAATAATTTCCATGAATCGCAGCATATCCAATAATATATTTCTTCTACAAATCCATCAATTTTTTTAGTTTTCTAGAATGCATTTGCCGATTTTATTTCTTTGTAGACGGTCGTTTATTTTTATTAACTGACTACTATTATATATTTTCGCAGGGAAAATATGACTGCTAAAAAAGATGATAGAAGATATTTATTCTGAGAATTTCAGTTTTGAATACGAGGATAGTGACAAAGTAAAACAGTTAAAAGAAGTGCTGACTTTTTCGGCGCACTGGCGTAAATATCCGCGCCAATTTTTAAAAATAAATACACTTAATTGTACTGGAAAAATCTCTAAATCACAAAGAAACACTCTCGGATGTAATAAGAAAGATTTTGCTTTTAATTACATTTCCTATAAAAAAGCGAAATATAAAAAAAACATACTTGTTTCTGTTTATCTTTGTAAAATGATATTAAAAGTATCTTACATAATTTGAAAAAAACCGAGAAATTTCAAGAAAAGATCCTGAAGAAATATATTTTACATAATTAGAGTGTAAACAAAGTCCATATTTCCTTTAAAATTAACTAAACTGACATTGGATTAGATAACAATAGTAAAAAAAAAAAGAATTAGAGAAAACATTTTCCGCACCATTTTTGTTATTTTGAGCGTGCGGCCGCAAGAAAAAAATTGGTCAAATCCGGCCCGCCAAGAAAAATGAGTTTGACACCCCTGGTCCAAAGTGATCTAAAGTGATTTAAAGTTATTTAAAGGGGTCTAAAGTTATTTAAAGTGATCTAGAATGGTCTAAAGTGGTCTATAAATGGACCGTTCCCGGTGTAAACGCATCACCCCCTTGTGTCCCCGCAGGTATCAAACCAACGCCACGGTGAGCGACGGCCGCTTCGCCGTCATCGCCGACGTGACGGTGCGGGTGGAGCAGGTGACGGAGGTGTTGCTGCGCGGCGCGCTAACGCTGCGCTTCAGCTCCAGCACCCCGGAGGAGCTGCTGGCGCGCTACTTCATCCAGATCAAGGCGGGGCTGCGGGCGCTGGCGGGCTGGAAGTGGTCGCCGGGGCAACAGGACCCGCTGCACGTGCTGGGCCTGCAGCCCGCGGCCACCGACGTGGACCTGGTGCTGGCCGTGGAGCGGCCCGACGGCCCGGGCTTCTACCCGCCGCAGGAGCTGGCCGCTAAGCTAGCGCAGGCGGTGGCGTGGGGCCGCACCCGCGGCGTGCTAGCCGGCGCCGCCGTGGTGGGCGGGGCCTGCTCGGGGGAGCTGGACTGCGGCGACGGCGTGTGCGAGAGCAGCCTGGCCACGGCGGGAGACGAGCTGGTCGCCTACAGCACGGAGCGGGTTAGCATGGTGGCGCCGCGGTTCAGCCGGGCCGAGACCTGCAGCTGCGCAGGTGAGGGTGCAGACGGGACGCAGATGCAGACGGCCCGCAGACTAAATATTTAGGAGAAATTAGTAACAAAAAGTTTCCATTACGGCAGAGAAAAGTAGAACCCTGCACAATAAACCCACTGATATTATATTTGCTTTAATCTATTCATTTTCATTTTTCATTTTATTCTTTATTTCATTCAAAAAACAAAACAATTCAATACAAATACAAATACAAATGTTCCTAACTTGTGAATGAAAAGGGAGCAGAAAGAAGAAGAATCTTATCTGATCTGCCCCTTTCACAAATAACATAAATTAAAAATAATAATAATAAAAAAAACAACAACTAAGTGAATAAAAACAACTAAATTAAATAAAATTAAAATAACATTAAAATAAAATTACCACCGCCTAGGGTTATGTCAATCAAACTCAACATTTTTCGTTATATTTCCTTAACATACAGGCTTTAATTTAATCTACTCAGTTTAATTGTTGTCTTTGTTTGGAGCCTGAACTTTTTTTGACTATTTAGTTTTGTTGTGAAGCTTGAAATGTTTAGTTTTAGTTTAGTTTAGTTTAGTTTATTGGTCCTTTCAATTCCCACAAACCCAAAGTACAAGTGTAATACAAAAAATATATATCATTTTTGGTATATATTTTAGCTAAAGACCAAGGACCAAAAGGTGTAGACTGAAGCCTAAGCTTATGACGCTGACCTTTTCACAAAAAATGTTAGCTTTTATAAACTAGTGCAATGTCATTAATAAATATCATTCCATACAGTATTTGTATAAGCAATAATAAAATAATACAATAGTACGAATACATAGTCATTACCGTCACAATACACTTTTTGACTGAAAATTTAGCTTTTTTGTTAACTTGGCTTTTACCTCAATCATTGTGGTAATGTTTAATTGTCTAAATTTGCATTTTCTGAAAAAATATGCATTGCAATTCAAATATTCTCATTAGTATGCAATATTTCATTGTTGAGACAAGGCAATATATTAAAAAGTTAGAGAGAACATGGTGTTAAAATGTATTTTAAATGTACTTACAAATATTTAGAACATGATTTTTAATTTGCATGTTTTATACTTACTGGAATGATTGTGAAAACTTTGCTTTTCAAATCATTTTGTATTAAAATCAGTGTTTTGTTTTTGTGATGGTAATGACATTTTACTGTGACAACTTTGAAAAAAGCATCATAATATCAAAATGATCATGAAGTACAATCAAAGCTATGCTAAGATCTCTGTTCCAGACCAATTGATAAACCTTTTGAAATAGAAAAAACAGAGATTAAAGAACCTTTTTTTTTTTCAAAATTCCACAAGTACATGCCTATGTGTATTATCCATTTGTTTTATATGTATTAATCATTTTGTATTTATAGGAGCTTTTGAATTGTAATAACTCCACATTTTCATTTCTGTATCTCAGCTGTTCCACAGATTAATCCTGTCACTGAGATCATCGTTGTTTAACGTTGGTTCTTTGTTTTCCTGAACATAAATGTTCCTCTTAGTTCTTATTGGCTAACCCTGCTTTGGAAATGTATTATGCATTTAATAATTGACAGTTTTAATATAGAGAATGTTTGATTTGAGCTGTTTTACATCACGTTTGGGCTGGAACCTGTCTGTTCTGGCAACTTCTACCTCATTTTTAGTCTTTTTGGTCTTAAATTTAGTTTGAAAATGGTTTTAAAAAGTCTTAAAAGTCCGTGGGTCAGAGCTGTAGCCCCTGAGTTAGATTATCCTCCCCTGACGGTGTTGTGGTCCTTTCCCCCCAGGGGGGGCCTGCCGGGCCCCCGTGGAGCTCTGCGAGGGCCAGTCCTGCCCGCCGGACATGCAGTGCGTCCGCTCCGGCCCTGCAGCGCCATCTGTCTGCCAGTGCCTGCCGGAGCGTCTGGACCAGTGCGCAGGTTTGATCCCTGACCCCTGATCCCTAACACTGACCTCTGACCTCTAACCCTGACCTCTGACCTCTACACTGCAAAAACTCAAAATCTTAACAAGAATATTGGTCTTATTTCTAGTTAAAATCTCATTACACTTAAAACAAGAGTCGTCACTGGAAAAAACAACAATTTTCACCTGTTTCAAGTAGATTTTCACTTAAAATAAGTAGAAAAATCTGCCAGTGGAACAAGATTTATTTGCTTGTAATGACAAGATTTTTCTACTTATTTCAAGTGAAAATTTACTTGAAACAGGTGAAAATTGTCAAATAACAAGTTATTTTTCTGGTAATGACTCTTGTTTTAAGTGTAATGAGATTTTTTTACTAAAAATGAGACATTGTAACTAGAAATAAGACAAATATTCCTGGTAAGATTTTGAGTTTTTGCAGTGTGACTTATTTATTTGACCTAATATCAATGCTTTCACTGCAAAAACCCAAAATCTTAACAAGAATATTTGTCTTATTTCTAGTTAAAATGTCTCATTTTTAGTCAAAAAAATCTCATTACACTTTAAACAAGACTCATCACTGGAAAAAAACAACAATTTTCACCTGTTTCAAGTAGATTTTCACTTAAAATAAGTAGAAAAATCTGCCAGTGGAACAAGATTTTTTTGCTTGTAATAAGAAGATAAATCTTGTTCCACTGGCAGATTTTTCTACTTATTTCAAGTGAAAATTTACTTGAAACAGGTGAAAATTATCAAATAACAAGTTATTTTTCTGGTAATGTCTCTTGTTTTAAGTGTAATGAGATTTTTTCTGGCTATTTTGTTCTATAAAGCCACAGCCTTAGAACAGTGGGTTTAACTCACCTTGGTTGTAGATCCAGATCCAGTCATCATGCAGCCAGTCATTGTGTGAAAATAAACTCAAAATATCCTACAAAACTTCACAAGCCAGCAAAAAGTGTATGTTCTAGTTCATGTGAAAGAAAGAAAATGTATGAGAATGCTATGGTGAGATTCTACGGTGAGTTGTGGTTAAAAACTGTGTTTGTTTCCAGACTAAGACTCGGACTCTATTGTCCCATAAAACTTTTTCCACTTCCCTTTGTTAGCTAGCACCTGTTTTGACTAAAAATTAGACATTTTAACTAGAAATAAGACAAATATTCCTGGTAAGAGTTTTTGCAGTGTGACCCCTGACCCCCCCCCCCCCCCCCCTGTGTCTCCAGCAGGTCAGACGTCCCTGACCTCTGACCCCTGACCCCTAGGGATGCAACGGTTCTCGGTATAAAACCGAACCGTTCGGTTCGCCCTCCACGGTTCAATATGCCCTTGTGTGCCGCGGATTTTCGGTTTTGTCATTCATTTTGCATTAATGCTTTACAACCTGCGTGTTTGTGTTTGTCAGCTGCTGCAGAAAAGCTCCTCGAGTCGTAGCTCCGCCCACTCCCCCTCACACAAAACAGACACGGAGCGGGACAGAAAAAAAGTTTAAAGAAGCGCCGGCTTCATTCAAAACTCCTGTGGCATCATTTCGGTTTCGCTGTTGATTACGACGATGGAGTGTAAATAGTTAACAGAGCTTTTACTGTCTGTAATCATTGCTTGAGAGCGGCTAGTGGAAGATCAGAGTCTCTGCCTGGTCAGTGAAACGTTACACTGACCGGCGGAGACGGCTCTGATCGGGCCGGTTTATTTACAGGAAGGAAACGAACAGCTTTACAGTAATAAACAAGGGCAGACTCCAACTCTAATGTCTAGGGCAGACTCACCCAACAATTAAATTAAAACACCTGAAGAAAACTCGGGGTTCAGCCCACCCCCCACCACCACCACCCCTCCCTCTGCCACCACCGGCTCCTTCATGACATCACGTGCAGTCCGGTGACAGGCAGAAAGACGAGAGAATTCAGGCTGATCTCCCCAACTTTGTAACTCTCCCATATCAGGGTCGCTACAACATTTTGTAATATTGTAATAATTATAATAATTTACAATATTTTCGCAGAGGGAAACCGTCCTCCGCTTGGCGTCGGACAGTTCACGGCCCCGCGTTGTCCATATATTTCTGATAATGTACCTCTTCGGGCATTATCCCTTACGTATTTAGTAGTGTAAAATGTAGTTACTGTACTGAGTTGTCAAGATTAAGAGGCTGTTGACTATAAAGAATTATAGTAATTTACATTTTGAAAAGTGACAAGAGAAATAAACAGATCATTTTGGAAAAAAAAGTTCTCTTCATGCACATAAAGGCTGATTTATGGTTCTGCGTTACACCACACCGAGCCTATGGCGTAGGATCTGCGTTGGTGTAACGCAGATCCATAATTCAGCTTTAACTCGAACCAAAACCGAACCGAAACCGTGGGCTACCTGAACCGTTGCACCCCTACTGACCCCCCCCTGTGTGTCTCCAGCAGGTCAGACGTCCCTGACCCCTAAACCTGACCTCTGACCCCTCTCTCCCCCAGCAGGTCAGACGTCCCTCAGCTTCTCGGGGAACAGCTACATCAAGTACCGGGTGACGGAGGGCGGCCAGGGCGGGGAGATGCGGCTCGGCCTGCGGATCCGGACGCTGCAGCGTCGGGGGGTCATCATGTTCACCCGGGTCAACCCCTGCACCATGCTCAAGGTCAGGGTCAAGGTCACCCCCCCCCACCCAGGGTGGTGCACGTTCATACTTCTCATGAACTAGTTTAACGTTCACATAGTTTAAAAATGAATAGTTCACGTTCATAGTTCACCATTTTCACTTTGAACTAGATCTCAGGTCTCAGACACCAAAACATCTGCTCTGGCGTTCTCGTTTAGGCAATAAAGACCATCTGTAAGTCTGCAGAAACACAAGTCTGCATAAACACAAGTCTGCAGAAACACAAGTCTGCATAAACACAAGTCTGCAGAAACACAAGTCTGCAGAAACACAAGTCTGCAGAAACACAAGTCTGCATAAACACAAGTCTGCAGAAACACAAGTCTGCAGAAACACAAGTCTGCAGAAACACAAGTCTGTAGAAACACAAGTCTGCATAAACACAAGTCTGCAGAAACACAAGTCTGTAGAAACACAAGTCTGCAGAAACACAAGTCTGCAGAAACACAAGTCTGCAGAAACACAAGTCTGCAGAAACACAAGTCTGCAGAAACACAAGTCTGCAGAAACACAAGTCTGCAGAAACACAAGTCTGCAGAAACACAAGTCTGTAGAAACACAAGTCTGTAGAAACACAAGTCTGTAGAAAGACATAGGCCAGCACGCAGCTCCCGAGGCTCCAGCCTGCAAACATGCACAAAAAAGAGAAAAGGGGGGGCCGGCACAAGAAACTACGATTGACAAAACGATAGCTATGAGATATTTATAAAAATGGAAATGGAGAAGAGAGGAAGGGAAGAGGAGAGGAGAAGAAGGGTGAGAGGCCCCGCCCAGTGGATCATGTCGGTCCCCCCTGCAGCATAGGCCTATAGCAGCATATCTACCACCAAGCTATATTTGAGACTAACTATTATAGTCTTGTTCTATAGCTGCAACTATGACTACTGACTCTAACACACTAGAGTTTACACTACCTAGAGATTTACCAACACCAGCTAGAGGTTTACTAAACACTAACTATAGGCTTTACTAAACAGAAATGTTTTAAGTTTAGTTTTAAAGGTGGAGGTGGTGTCAGCCTCCTTAACCCAGATTGGAAGTTGGTTCCATAGTAATGGTGCCTGATAGCAGAACGCCCGCCCTCCAAATCTACATTTAGATACTCTAGGAACTACGAGTAAACCTGCACTCTGAGAGCGGAGAGCTCTGCCAGGAACATAAGGCACTATCAGGTCTTGCAAATAATGCGGAGCTAAGCCGTTTTGGGCTTATACGCAAGTAATAAAATTTTAAATTGGATTCTGAATTTTACAGGTAGCCAATGGAGCGACGCTAACACTGGAGAGACGTGGTCTCTCCTGCTGATTCCTGTCAGTACTCGTGCTGCTGCATTTTGGATCAGCTGGAGCCTATTCAGCAAATTACTTGGACATCCTGCTAACAACACATTACAGTAATCTAGTCTAGAAGATACAAACGCATGAACTAGTTTTTCTGCATCACTCTGTGAGAGGATTTTCCTAATCTTTGCAATATTACGGAGATGGAAAAATGCTATTTTACAAACAGACAGACACAAACAGACTGGTGGTTCTGATATAATTCACCATTCTGGGTAGGAATATTTGTCTTATTTCTAGTTAAAATGTCTCATTTCTAGTAAAAAAATCTCATTACACTTAAAACAAGACTCATCACCAGAAAAATAACTTGTTATTTGACCATTTTCACCTGTTTCAAGTAAATTTTCACTTGAAATAAGTAGAAAAATCTGCCAGTGGAACAAGATTTATCTTCTCATTACAAGCAAAAAAATCTTGTTCCACTGGCAGATTTTTCTACTTATTTTAAGTGAAAATCTACTTGAAACAGGTGAAAATTGTTGTTTTTTCCAGTAATGAGTCTTGTGTAATGAGATTTTTTTTTACTAAAAATGAGTCATTTTAACTAGAAATAAGACAGATATTCTTGTTAAGATTTGAGGTTTTTGCAGCGTATGTTGCGTTCAGTTCAACGTTCTCACAGAAATAAACAAGTTGAAATGAACGTTTCCTCCGTGTGTCCTCAGATCGAGGGCGGCCGGCTCTGGTTCCAGCTGGACTGCGACAACACGCTCGGCATCATGGGAATCTCGGACCGGCCCATCAACGACGGCGCGTGGCACGCGGTGGCGCTGGAGCTGACGCGCAACTACACGCTGCTGTCGCTGGACGACAGCTACGTGGAGCGCCGGCGCGCGCCGCGGGCGCCGGCGCGGCTCTGGCCGCTCCAGCCCGACCCGTCCTTCTTCTTCGGGGCCCAGGTGAAGCCCCCAGGGGGCCCAGCGGGGCCGGGGGGGCCCCGGGACAGTCCCGCCGGCCGGCCCGCCCCCAGGGCCCAGGACGGGTTCCAGGGCTGCCTGGGCTCGCTGGTGCTGAACGGGAAGGAGCTGCCGCTGCAGAACAAGCGCAGCCGCTACGCCGAGATCGCCGGCCTCAGCGAGGTCAAGCTGGGCTGCGTCCTGTTCCCCGACCCCTGCGTGGGCGCGCCGTGTCTCAACGGGGCGGCGTGTCGCAGCCTGCCCTCCGGAGGTGAAACCCCAGCTCAGTCTCTTTCTTTTTTTTATTCTTATTCTTTATTGCATTCATTAAAATAAAAACAGCAGATTATAGGCACTTTTCCACTAGAACAGGGGTCGGTAACCCGCGGCTCCATGCGGCTCTTTAGCGCCGCCCTAGTGGCTCCTGGAGCTTTTTCAAAAATGTTTGACCTTTTTTTTTCCTTTTTTTTCTACTTTTTTTTCTTTTTTTTCCTTTTTTTCTTCTTTTTCCCTTTTTTTCCTTCTTTTTTTCCTTTTTTCTCTTTTTTTCTTCCGATTTCCTTTCCTTTTTAATCTTGACATTTCGACTTTTTTCTCAACATTTCAACTTTTTCCTCGAAATTTTGACTTTTTTTTCTCGACATTTCGACTTTTTTCTCTAAATTTCGACTTTTTTTCTCAACATTTCGACTTTTTTCTCAACATTTCGCCTTGTTTTCTCTACATTTCGACTTTTTTTCTCGACATTTCACATTTTTTTCTTAACATTTTGACTTTTTTCTCAACATTTCAACTTTTTTCTCAACATTTCAACTTTTTCCTCGAAATTTTGACTTTTTTTCGACATTTCGTCATTTTTCTCAACATTTCAACTTTTTTCTCAACATTTCAAATTTTTTTCTCGACATTTCGACTTTTTTCTCAACATTTTGACTTTTTTCTCGAAATTTCGACTTTAAACTCAAAGTGCATAATGAAAAAAAAATCTTCCTCTAAAATATTATTTTTATTTTTCTCCTGCCTGCTACAACATAGTAACACAAAATAGCTGTCGTCAAACACATATAGTCGTATTCTATTTTGATTCAAAGAAAAAAAATATGACAATATGTGCAATCTGGTCTCAATCTGGTGCAAACAATTACTGCCATTAAAAACCTTTTTCTTTAAATTCACTAACTTTGAATTGATCCTTTCGACATTTCTACATTTTTTCAACATTTCAACATTTTTCACAAAATTTTGACTATTTCCTCTATCTTTCGACTTTTTTTCTCAACATTTCAACTTTTTTCTCGACATTTCGACTTTTTCCTCGAAATTTAAACTATTTTCTCGAAGTGTATAATGAAAAAAAAAATCTTCCTCTAAAATATTATTTATGATCCTTCGACTGTTATAAACCTCCAACAGGCTTCCAGTGCATTCTTTTTTATCCGTCATCATTAAAAAGTATTCTTACACTTTGAAAAGGGAAGTTTATTAAATAGGTTTGAGGAGAAATAAATCTGTTTACAGTTGTTAGACGTTGCCAGGTTGAGCGAGTTTCACCCCAATTAGACTGAAAAATACAGGACTGGGCGGGTTGATACAATCTTGGGTGCTTTTCCTGGTTTTTACTAAATATTTAGGAGAAATTATTAACAAAAAAGTTTCCATTATGGCAGAGAAAAGTAGAAACGTACACAATAAACTGATATTTTATTTGCTTTACCAACAGACCGACTTCACCGAAAACTTCACCGAAGTTTAGAAGGAATTTATCCGTCATCAATACGTTTTTTTACACTTTGAAAGCGAAAAGTTTATTAAATAGTTTTGAATAAATCTATTTACAGTTGCTAGACGTTGCCAGGTTGGGTGGGTTTCAGCCCAATCGGACTGAAAAATACAAGACTGGGTGGGTTGATCAAATCTGGGCTGCTTTTCCAGGTTTTTACTAAATATTTAGGAGAAATTATTAACAAAAAAGTTTCCATTATGGCAGAGAAAAGTAGAAACTTACACAATAAACTCTGATATTTGATCTACTTTACCAACTGGCTTCCTGTATCACGATAGGTTTGTTGAGGACCCAAACGCAGGAGAGCAGGAGGCAGGAGTTCACAAAGTAGGATTTATTGAACCCAAAACAAACCAAAAGCGCTGCTGAGCAGGATCAAAAAATGGACCGGGAACACGAACAGGAAAACTGACGAGGAGAAACATGGAGGGAGGAAACAGTACGGACATGGTCAAGGTTCCGGGGGTCGCCCTCGGGGCCGGGCCGACCAAAAATGAAAAAAAATAAATATAAAATAAAAAATAAATAAAGAAAAAAAGGAAAAAATATAAGATAGAAAAAAATAAAATTAGAAAATAAAAGACAAGAAAATAAAAAAATATATGAAATAAAAAATAAAAGAAAATAAAAGAAAATTAAAAAAGAAAAGATTAAAAAAATAAATTAAAAAATAAAAGACAAGAAAAGAAAAAATATATAAAATAAAAACTAAGATAAAAAAAAACACGAACAGGAAAACTGATGAGGAGAACATGGAGGGAGGAAACAGTACGGACAAACGAACACATGGTCAAGGTTCGGGGGGTCGCCCTCGGGGCCGGGCCGACCGGCGAGACAAATACATCACAGCAGCTTCTCCAACCTCCTACTTCTGATCTGGGTGTCTAGAAACAAACGAGGGTGAGGCGGGTTGAGTCGCGCTGAGTAGGTTCTCGTATAAAAGTGCCATATATACATATGTTCTGGTCCAGCCCAGCATTTTTAACGCCTATTCCACGATGCTTCAAAAAGTCATCAACCCCAATCCTGTATCTGCTCTATTTGGATTCCCTCCTGAAACACTCCCTTAAAGGCAAAACTCATGTAATTATACATTTTTCCTCCTTGATTGCCAGACGTCTCATCCTTCTTTCCTGGAAAGAACATATATATAAAATAAAAAAAAGATTAAAAAAAATAAAAAAGATTAAAAAAATAAAATTGAAAAATAAAATATAAAAAAATTAAAAAATTAAATGAAAAAAATAAAATATAAAAAAATTATAATAATAAATAAATATAAAAGACAAAAATAAAAAAATAAATATAAAATAAAAACTAAGATAAAAAATAAATAAAGAAAAAAAGGAAAAAATATAAGATAAAAAAAGAATTAAAAAATAAAAGACAAGAAAATAAAAAAAATATATAAAAGAAAAAATAAAAGAAAATAAAAGAAAATTGAAAAATAAAAGATTAAAAAAAAAATTAAAAAAATAAAATAAGTATAAAAGACAAAAACGAAAAAAAACTATAAAATAAAAACTAAGATAAAAAATAAAAAATAAAATAATATAAAATACGAACTAAGATAAAAAAGGAAATAAAAAAAAATAAGATTGAAAAAAATTAAATTAAAAAAGAAATCAAAAAATAAAAGACAATAAAAGAAAAAATATATAAAATAAAAACTAAGATAAAAAAATTAAAACATTTATGAAATAAAAGATAAGAAAAAACAAAAAATAAAATATAAAAATTACAAGGCGAGGCAGTTCGGGGGGGTCGCCCTCGGGACGGATGGGAAACAGGAGAGACAGAACTGAAACTCAAACTGGGGGAAATGTCAAAACCCCGACATCCTGTGCAGTTGCAGCGTCGGCTTCATCGAATTTTAGAGGGAATTTATCCGTCATCAATAAAAGGTTTTCTTACACTTTAACAACTGGAAAGAGATTAATTTCTCCTCAAAACTATTTAATAAACGTTCAGTTCCCCTCAGTCAGGGTTGGGGTGAAAAATAAAGGACTGGGCGGGATGATAAAGTCTGGGAGCTTTTCCTGGTTTAAATATTTAGGAGAAATTATTAACAACAAAGTTTCCATTCCAGCAGAGAAAAGTAGAAACGTTCCCGGTAAAGTCTCTGATGTGTTCTGTGCTCTGATCTCTCTCCAGGATTCCAGTGCGTTTGCGGCGCCGGCTTCGGCGGCGAGCGCTGCGAGCTGCTGCTGACGGCCTGCTCGCCAAACCCCTGCCAGAACGGAGGGGAGTGCCGGCCGGTGGGGAACGCCTTTGTCTGCAGCTGCCCCGCAGGACTGGGGGGACTCGTGTAAGAAACACTTTAACCTGCAGGACTGGGGGGTATATATCTAGGGTTTCCACCTTTCAGAAATAGAAATAAGGGACGCCCCGATTTCATCAGCGCAGGAACCAAAAAAAAAACTTCTAAACTGAATAAAAATGTGTTTATTTTATATGAAAAAACAAAATGCTTTGATTTAAAGTTTAAAGTGTTTTAATAGCATTGAACTTGCATGACTGTACAGACAGACAACCATACTAGCAACTGAAATATCCTCCTATGCTACGTATGTAACATCAGCCCAGATGTAGAATATAGATACAGGTGAAGAATATGGTGTAAAAGTGAATTTATTTCAATAATTCAACTAGAATATGGTGTAAAAGTGAATTTATTTCAATAATTCAACTAGAATATGGTGTAAAAGTTAATTTATTTCAATAATTCGACTAGAATATGGTGTAAAAGTGAATTTATTTCAATAATTCAACTAGAATATGGTGTAAAAGTTAATTTATTTCAATAATTCAACTAGAATATGGTGTAAAAGTTAATTTATTTCAATAATTCAACTAGAATATGGTGTAAAAGTTAATTTATTTCAATAATTCAACTAGAATATGGTGTAAAAGTTAATTTATTTCAATAATTCAACTAGAATATGGTGTAAAAGTTAATTTATTTCAATAATTCAACTAGAATATGGTGTAAAAGTTAATTTATTTCAATAATTCAACTAGAATATGGTGTAAAAGTTAATTTATTTCAATAATTCAACTAGAATACGGTGTAAAAGTTAATTTATTTCAATAATTCAACTAGAATATGGTGTAAAAGTTAACTTATTTCAATAATTCAACTTAAAAAGTTAAACTAATATATTACCTAGTCTTATTACATGCAAAGCAAGATATGTTAAACCTTTATTTGTTATAATTTTGATGATGAAATTGTTTATTGATTTCATAAAATAATCTCTAATTTATTTTTTATTTGGGGTTTTCATAAACTGTGAGCCATAATCACCAAAATTATAACAAATAAAGGCTTGAAATATCTCACTTTGAATGTAGTGGGAAATAATATATTTGTTTCACCTTTAGTTAAATTTACTACGAATGACGTTTTGCAATTTATTCAAATGTTCCGACCTTCACCTGTTTATTATGACATCAATAAATAAGAGCATAATAAATGTCCGTATTGGTTCAATACGGAACGCAACATTAAGGCCAGCAAAGATTTAGCTGGCCTTAATGTTTCCTGTGTTTTATTTAGTTCATTATTGTTAAATGTAGTGTAGATGTGTGTGTGACAGACGTGTGTTTGGGGCGTTAGTGAAAATACGGGACAAATCGCATCCCGTATTAGTTCAATACGGGACGCAACATTTTTTTCTCAAATAAAGGACAATTCTGTATTTTACGGGACGGGTGGCAACCCTACTGGGGGACTCGTGTAAGACAAACTCTTTAACCTGCAGGACTCGTGTAAGATTAAAAACTCTTTAACCTGCAGGACTCGTGTAAGATTACAAACTCTTTAACCTGCAGGACTCGTGTAAGACAAACTCTTTAACCTGCAGGACTCGTGTAAGACAAACTCTTTAACCTGCAGGACTCGTGGAAGACACCGCTCTCACCAACACTTTAACCGGCGACTAACGGCGGCGTCAGGGAGCCGCGGCTTCGTTAAGCAGCATGAACTAGAAATTAGAGTCGCAAAGTCTCAGACACCAAAACAGCGGCTTCTGCGTTCTCGTTTAGGCAATAAAAACCATGTGTAAGTCTGCAGAAACACAAGTCTGTAGAAACACAAGTCTGTAGAAACACAAGTCTGTAGAAACACAAGTCTGTAGAAACACAAGTCTGCAGAAACACAAGTCTGTAGAAACACAAGTCTGTAGAAACACAAGTCTGCAGAAACACAAGTCTGCAGAAACACAAGTCTGTAGAAACACAAGTCTGTAGAAACACAAGTCTGCAGAAACACAAGTCTGTAGAAACACAAGTCTGTAGAAACACAAGTCTGTAGAAACACAAGTCTGCAGAAACACAAGTCTGTAGAAACACAAGTCTGTAGAAACACAAGTCTGTAGAAACACAAGTCTGTAGAAACACAAGTCTGCAGAAACACAAGTCTGTAGAAACACAAGTCTGTAGAAACACAAGTCTGTAGAAACACAAGTCTGTAGAAACACAAGTCTGCAGAAACACAAGTCTGCAGAAACACAAGTCTGTAGAAACACAAGTCTGCAGAAACACAAGTCTGCAGAAACACAAGTCTGCAGAAACACAAGTCTGCAGAAACACAAGTCTGTAGAAACACAAGTCTGCAGAAACACAAGTCTGCAGAAACACACCATTTAGCCTCTAAAACTCACCATTCTGGGTAGAAAGCCTTTAAAATTCCCCATTTTGGGTAGAAAAGCATCTAAAATTCATTATTCTGGGTAGAAAAATCCATAAAATTCAGCATTTTGGGTAGAAAGCCTCTAAAATTCAGCATTCTGGGTAAAAAAAACCTTTAAAATTCACCATTCTGAGTAGAAAAGCCTCTAAAATTCAGTATTCTGGGTAGAAAAGCCTCTAGAAATTCACCATTCTAGGTAGAAAAGCCTTTAAAATACAGAATTCTGGGTAGAAAGTATCTAAAATTCACCATTCTTGGTAGAAAAGCCTCTAAAATTCAGCATTCTGGGTAGAAAAGCCTCTAAAATTCAGCATTATGGGTAGAAAAGCCTCTAAAATTCACCATTCTGGGTAGAAAAGCCTCTAGAATTCATCATTCTGGATAGAAAAGCCTCTAAAATTCAGCATTCTGGGTAGAAAGTATCTAAAATTCACCATTCTGTGCAAAAAAATCCTCTGGAATTCAACATTCTGGGTAGAAAATCTGTAAAATTCAGCATTCTGTGTAGAAAAACCTCTAAAATTCACCATTCTAGGTAGAAAAGCCTCAGTAATCACAGCTTAGTAATTGCCTTTGAAAGGACCTTCTGTTCTGAACGTCAGTTCCTCAGATCGGCCACTAGAGGGCAGCTTCCCCTCAGAGGAGAAACAGCTCTTCATGTTTCCTGCACAGATGGAAAAGCTCTTTTCATGAACTTGGATTAAAGATTGGTCTGAAATGAAATTCAAAATGCTTTTTTTATTTCTTTTTTTTTTCCAGGCACCAGATAATCATCACCAGTTTAAGCCGCAGGCAGAATAAAAGGCCCGGCTTCAACATCCATTAACTCTAATTAGCCGTGAAGTTTTTCCGCCTGCAGACGGATGAATAACAACACAATTAAAGATGTATTTACGCTTAACTGTCAACAAAAAACGCAAAACGTCTTCGGTAATTAGCTGAATTATACAAAAGAGCTAACGTGACGCGACCGAGGCTGGTGTTGGTGAAGCTTTTTCAATTACGGTCATGTGAAATATTCATGAGCGGCCGTGGCCGGCCGGACCGAGGCCTTGAAGACACAACTTTATGTGCTCGAGTCTCCGCTTTTATCATCCACAGCGAGACTTCAGATGGTTACACGATGAAAACCCCCCCAAAAACGCCTTTATCTTCTCCGTCTGACCAGCGTTTGATAAGTGTGTTTGGAATAATCAAAGGAAAACTCGTGAAGGAATGAGAAATGTCTGTTTTCCTGCCCTTTTATGGAGTAAGATTTCAGAAAGATGTGTCCATGTTATAACTATTCGTAATGATAAACATTTGTATGTTAATAAAAAAGTTGTACCCAGAAAATTCTGCTCTCACACGCGAGTGTGAGATAAATTATTAGGGCCCTAGCACTGCCCTAGCCCTAGCTAGGAATTTTTCTGTTCTCGTTTTTTTTTTTCCTTCTTCCGACGAAATGAGGGCCTTTTTTCCCCTAAACGTGCCCCAAAAGTCACCAAATTTTGCACCAAGCCAGGCCTGGCGATAACTTTGATATTTAATGGTTTGCATTAATGGGCGTGGCTTAACGGCTCAACAGCGCCCCCTAGAAAACTTTGTACCTCAAGCCCCACAATACGGTTTGACGTCATGGCCCAAACCCAACAGGAAGTCGGCCATTTTGAATTAATCGTGTAATTTTCGCGCAATTTATGCCATTCCTGCAGCCGTTTCTTCGCCCGAACCGTAACGTGCACCCAGGTGTGTTATACATCAAAATGTGCGTCTCCATCCTGCGACGATGCGCATTACTTTTCTCAGTCAAAACCGTTACCGTGGCGACGATAGACGCCAAAAAACGCGCCCCCCCCTTCATCTGATTGGTCCATATTTGATAGTTCCTACTTTCTGCCATAACTTTTGAATGGTTTGACATAAAGACTCGTGGGTGGTTTCATCGGACTTAGTTTTGAGTCCTTGCCCATAATTGGTGCAAATTAGCCCCACCCCTTCTTTTGATTGGTCGATATCTGATAGTTCCTACTTTCTGCCATAACTTTTGAATGGTTTGATACAGAGAGTCGTGGGTGATTTCATCCACTAAATGTCCAGTTCTGAAGAATCTACATAGTCATACAAGCTTCCACTGCAGCTTGAACGTGCACGAGGGTGGAGGAACGTTCATTGCTGCTTGCAGCTTTAATTATTATTTATAATTGTCTCTCTTTTCCAGATGCGAGGAGGACGTGGACGAGTGCGTCCAGGACGGCTGTGCCGGTGGGGGCGGGGAGTGCGTCAACACCTTCGGGTCCTTCTTCTGCAACTGCTCCGACGGAGGCGACGAAGGCCGGCCCTGCGAGGACCAGGGCCTCGGGGACGACGCGCAGGTACGCCGTTAAAACCCCCGGAGAGTCGGGGACGACGCACAGGTACGCCGTTAACACCCCCGGAGAGTCGGGGACGACGTTAAAACCCCCGGAGCCTCGGGGACGACGCGCAGGTACGCCGTTAAAACCCCGGAGAGTCGGGGACGACGCCCAGGTACGCCGTTAAAACCCCGGAGAGTCGGGGACGACGCCCAGGTACGCCGTTAAAACCCCCGGAGCCTCGGGGACGACGCACAGGTACGCCGTTAAAACCCCCGGAGAGTCGGGGACGACGCACAGGTACGCCGTTAAAACCCTGGAGAGTCGGGGACGACGCCCAGGTACGCCGTTAAAACCCCCGGAGAGCCGCTCAGGCGGGATCCTGCTGCTCGGAATTAGCTTTCACAAACACGGAGACGCTGCTGAGGGGTTTGAGTGAGCGGCGTTCACCTGCGAGGCTCGGCCCCCCCACCGCCGCGGCGCTAATGGCTAAATCACAGCTTCCATTTGAAGTTCTCCTGCTCGTGACTGTTATTACGGGCTGCGTCGGAGCCGTTTTCAGACCCTTTCAAGTTTTCAACCGGCTGTTTGAGCGTGTGACACTAATCTGAAAATGGATCCAATTAATTTCCGTCCTCATCGGTCGCCCCACAGGTTCCACGGCAGCGCGGCGAGACGCGGCGAGACGCGGCGAGACGCAGCTCCGCCGACGGGTTTTACTAATGTGTAAAAGTAAAGAAGTAAATCCATTTGCATGAAAAGACCCTTCACTTGCTCTGAAGCATCTGAGCTGGTAGGATTAGTGTTTGGTCACTTTCAGGTTGGAAGATCCTCGTGTTCGTTTGTCTGGTGCACCATAAGAAAACCAGTGAACAGAATCAAAGTTAATTCAAGCTTTTATTATATCATGCACTATGTTTTCTAGCCGGGGGTTTTACACTTTTCTCAAACCACAAAGGTAGGAGAGAAAATGCACAGCGTGGTCATGGATCCAGTCGTATTTATACTAAAAAGGGAGGTGTTCTTTGTACGTGAACCCCGTCTGCCAAACATATCAAACCTTCAGCCGCTTGTCCCTGTTTATTACTTCATACTTAAGATGTCAACCCAGATAACGGATAAAACCCATCAGTGTTAAAACATCTGTTTCTCTTCATTGTCTTCACCGAAAGAAACACCATTTAACAGACTTGTCACAAAACAGGAGTCGACCCTGCAACTAGAGAAAACAGCCTAGTCATAAAACAGGAGTTGATCCTGCAACTAGAGAAAACAGCTTAGTCATAAAACAGGAGTTGACCCTGCAACTAAAGAAAACAGCTTAGTCATAAAACAGGAGTTGACCCTGCAACTAGAGAAAACAGCCTAGTCATAAAACAGGAGTTGACCCTGCAACTAAAGAAAACAGCTTAGTCATAAAACAGGAGTTGACCCTGCAACTAGAGAAAACAGCCTAGTCACAAAACAGGGCTTGACCCTGCAAATAGAGAAAACAGCTTAGTCATAAAACAGGAGTTGACCCTGCAACTAGAGGAAACAGCCTACTCATAAAACAGGAGTTGACCCTGCAATTACAGAAAACAGCTTAGTCATAAAAAAGGGGGTTGACCCTGCGACTAGAGAAAACAGCCTAGTCACAAAACAGGAGTTGATCCTGCAATTAGAGAAAACAGCCTAGTCATAAAACAGGAGTTGACCCTGCAACTAAAGAAAACAGCTTAGTCATAAAACAGGAGTTGACCCTGCAACTAGAGAAAACAGCCTAGTCACAAAACAGGGCTTGACCCTGCAAATAGAGAAAACAGCTTAGTCATAAAACAGGAGTTGACCCTGCAACTAGAGGAAACAGCCTAGTCATAAAACAGGAGTTGACCCTGCAACTAGAGAAAACAGCCTAGTCATAAAACAGGAGTTGACCCTGCAACTAAAGAAAACAGCTTAGTCATAAAACAGGAGTTGACCCTGCAACTAGAGAAAACAGCTTAGTCATAAAACAGGAGTTGACCATGCAACTAGAGAAAACAGCCTAGTCATAAAACAGGAGTTGACCCTGCAACTAGAGAAAACAGCCTAGTCACAAAACAGGGCTTGACCCTGCAAATAGAGAAAACAGCTTAGTCATAAAACAGGAGTTGACCCTGCAACTAGAGGAAACAGCCTAGTCATAAAACAGGAGTTGACCCTGCAATTAGAGAAAACAGCTTAGTCATAAAAAAGGGGGTTGACCCTGCGACTAGAGAAAACAGCCTAGTCATAAAACAGGAGTTGACCCTGCAAATAGAGAAAACAGCCTAGTCATAAAACAGGAGTTGACCTTGCGACTAGAGAAAACAGCCTAGTCATAAAACAGGGGTTGACCCTGAAACTAGAGAAAACAGCTTAGTCATAAAACAGGAGTTGACCCTGCAATTACAGAAAACAGCTTAGTCATAAAAAAGGGGGTTGACCCTGCGACTAGAGAAAACAGCCTAGTCACAAAACAGGAGTTGATCCTGCAATTAGAGAAAACAGCCTAGTCATAAAACAGGAGTTGACCCTGCAACTAAAGAAAACAGCTTAGTCATAAAACAGGAGTTGACCCTGCAACTAGAGAAAACAGCCTAGTCACAAAACAGGGCTTGACCCTGCAAATAGAGAAAACAGCTTAGTCATAAAACAGGAGTTGACCCTGCAACTAGAGGAAACAGCCTAGTCATAAAACAGGAGTTGACCCTGCAACTAGAGAAAACAGCCTAGTCATAAAACAGGAGTTGACCCTGCAACTAAAGAAAACAGCTTAGTCATAAAACAGGAGTTGACCCTGCAACTAGAGAAAACAGCTTAGTCATAAAACAGGAGTTGACCATGCAACTAGAGAAAACAGCCTAGTCATAAAACAGGAGTTGACCCTGCAACTAGAGAAAACAGCCTAGTCACAAAACAGGGCTTGACCCTGCAAATAGAGAAAACAGCTTAGTCATAAAACAGGAGTTGACCCTGCAACTAGAGGAAACAGCCTAGTCATAAAACAGGAGTTGACCCTGCAATTAGAGAAAACAGCTTAGTCATAAAAAAGGGGGTTGACCCTGCGACTAGAGAAAACAGCCTAGTCATAAAACAGGAGTTGACCCTGCAAATAGAGAAAACAGCCTAGTCATAAAACAGGAGTTGACCTTGCGACTAGAGAAAACAGCCTAGTCATAAAACAGGAGTGGACCCTGCGACTAGAGAAAACAGCCTAGTCATAAAACAGGGGTTGACCCTGAAACTAGAGAAAACAGCCTAGTCATAAAACAGGAGTTGACCCTGCAACTAGAGAAAACAGCCTAGTCATAAAACAGGAGTTGACCCTGCAACTAGAGAAAACAGCCTAGTCACAAAACAGGAGTTGACCCTGCAACTAGAGAAAACAGCCTAGTCATAAAATGGGCTGACCCTGCAACTAGAGAAAACAGCCTAGTCATAAAACAGGAGTTGACCCTGACACGAGAAAAACAGCCTAGTCATAAAACAGGAGTTGACCCTGCAACTAGAGAAAACAGCCTAGTCATAAAACAGGAGATGACCCTGCAACTAGAGAATACAGCCTAGTCATAAAACGGGCTGACCTTGCAACTAGAGAAAACAGCCTAGTCATAAAACACGAGATGACCCTGCAACTAGAGAAAACAGCCTAGTCATAAAACAGGAGTTGACCCTGCAACTAGAGAAAAAAGCCTAGTCATAAAACAGGAGTTGACCCTGCAAATAGAGAAAACAGCCTAGTCATAAAACAGGAGTTGACCCTGCAACTAAAGAAAACAGCCTAGTCATAAAACAGGAGTTGACCCTGCAACTAGAGAAAACAGCCTAGTCATAAAACAGGAGTTGACCCTGCAACTAGAGAAAACAGCCTAGTCATAAAACAGTAGTTGACCCTGCAACTAGAGAAAACAGCCTAGTCATAAAACAGGAGTTGACCCTGCAACTAGAGAAAACAGCCTAGTCATAAAACGGGCTGACCCTGCAACTAGAGAAAACAGCCTAGTCGTAAAACAGGAGTCGACCCTGCCACTAGAGAAAACAGCCTAGTCATAAAACAGGAGTTAACCCTGCAACTAGAGAAAACAGTCTAGTCATAAAACAGGAGTTGACCCTGCAACTAGAGAAAACAGACTAGTCATAAAACAGGAGTTAACCCTGCAACTAGAGAAAACAGGCTAGTCGTAAAACAGGAGTCGACCCTGCAAATAGAGAAAAAAGCCTAGTCATAAAACAGGAGTTGACCCTGCAACTAGAGAAAACAGCCTAGTCATAAAACAGGAGTTGACCCTGCAACTAGAGAAAACAGCCTAGTCATAAAACAGGAGTTGACCCTGCAACTAGAGAAAACAGCCTAGTCATAAAACAGGAGTTGACCCTGCAACTACAGAAAACAGCTTAGTCATAAAACAGGAGTTGACCCTGCAACTAGAGAAAACAGCCTAGTCATAAAACAGGAGTTGACCCTGCAACTACAGAAAACAGCCTAGTCATAAAACAGGAGTGGACCCTGCAACTAGAGAAAACAGCCTAGTCATAAAATGGGCTGACCCTGCAACTAGAGAAAACAGCCTAGTCATGAAACAGGAGTCAACAGGAAGTGTTCAAAAGGAGAGGCTGTGGATAAATATTAAAATAAGAGCAGAACACTGAACAAGGACGGTTGAAAACGTAAAAGATCTTTTATTTTTCCTTGACGTTTGAAACTGGCTGCTGGAGCAAAACTCTGACACGTGTCAGACAGAGGGACGGATAAAAGGTGTTACCGTGAAGAAGTGAAGAAGTGAAGAAGTGAAGAAGTGAATCTCTGCCCGAGACACTGAAACATCAGTCGTGAGTTTCTCTCCTGAGAGTTTCCTGTAGACGGCTGGTTGTTTGCTTCACGACCGGCCGAAGCGTTGAGGAGTTTTCAAGCGTTAAGGCGTTGAGTCTTTGAGTCTTTGACAACCGATAATAGAAACCACTTTGCTCTTATTCCCTGTCAACGCTGCAGAACTTTTCTTGGATCCGTTCCCACGACCGTGTCGGAGGAGGAGAGACGACTCCCTCAAGCTCTTTACTTTAGTTCTGTTTTCACGTCTAGTGAACTACACAAGATGCGTTTGTTCGTTCGGACGCAGCAGAACTCAGATCCACATGTAACTCTATCTGAACACTTATGGAAACAAGATATTATGATAAAACACCATTAATAATCTGTATTTGCATTGTTATCGTCAAGTGTTTTGCTCAAACTCGTGAGGAAATAGAAGCTTCGTACTTCAGAAGGTGTGAAACCTTTCCAGCGGATCTAATCCTAATTAGAAACCTAAAATTCACCATTCTGGGTCGAAAAGCCTCTAAAATTCACCATTCTGGGTAGAAAGCCTCTAAAATTCAGCGTTAATGGTAGAAAAGCCTCTAAAATTCAGCATTATTGGTAGAAAAGCCTTTAAAATTCACCATTCTGGGTAGAAAGCCTCTAGAATTCAGCATTAATGGTAGAAAAGCCTCTAAAATTCAGCATTAATGGTAGAAAAGCCTCTAAAATTCAGCATTAATGGTAGAAAAGCCTTTAAAATTCACCATTCTGGGTAGAAAAGCCTCTAAAATTCAGCATTAATGGTAGAAAAGCCTTTAAAATTCACCATTCTGGGTAGAAAAGCCTCTAAAAATCAGCATTAATGGTAGAAAAGCCTTTAAAATTCACCATTCTGGCTAGAAAGCATTTAAAATTCAGCATTCTGGGTAGAAAGCCTCCTAAATTTACCATTCTGGGTAGAAAAGCCTCTAAAATTCAGCATTCTGGCTAGAAAGCATTTAAAATTCAGCATTAATGGTAGAAAAGCCTCTAAAATTCACCATTCTGGGTAGAAAGCCTCTAAAATTCACAATTCTTGGTAGAAAAGCCTCTAAAATTCACTATTCTGGGTAGAAAGCCTTTGAAATACGAGACGTAGTTCAGACTCCTGTCAAACCTTTCTGCTCCGGTTCAGACGCCTGAAGGAAAACACTTCAGAAAAGCTGATTCATCACATTTCCTGAGGATTATTTTGTTATTGCAGGTCAGGAGACTGAAGCAGGGGCGTCGCCAGGTGTAATCCCTTATGGGTTCTGAGCCCAAAGGGGCCCCTGGGTAGCGGAGGCCTAAACTGCGTGCGCGTGCAAAGCGCGCACGCGCAAAATTTTTGGGATCTTACGGGTCGGATCGGTTAACTTTGCATGACTTTAAGTCGTTTAGAAAGAGATTGACAGCCACAAGCAGCTTCAATGATTATAACAAAAAAGACCATTCCAGATCAGCAGATGAATGCATAGCACAGGATAATAATAACTGCAGGGTGGTGAATAGTGCAACAGGGCAAAGCTCTGTGTATTCCCCTATTCAATTTTAGACAATATAAGGAGTAAAAACTGAATGAGAAACGAGAAAGCCAAAGAAAGTGTCATGACAACAATTATAATTATTATCCTCCTCATTTTATTGCTGCATTCAGCAAAATACCAATGACCTCCAAGTTCCAACTCACTGCATCATATAGGGCTAAACAAACATCCATCTCAGACTGGTATTTTATACAAAATGTCAAAATAAATAAATACAATAAATAAGAAAAAACACATGACTGACCAACATGGCAGCATATAAATAAAATTCACATTAAACATTCCCAACTCAGTCCCAATACAAAGACATACTCAATAAAATTACAATAAAACAACTTAAGGTGCCATTACAATGGCTTTTTCTATCTTTTCGTTTCTGTGCTGCTGATTTCTTCTGTTTTGTTTTAGCCTCCGCCAGTGTCGGAGCGTGGGTTTCAGCACAGAGGGGGCGGAGCATTCTCAATGGGCCCTTATGATAATTATTTTACTATTCAACAACTTAAAGATAACGGACACCTCGTCATACCCAGCAAACAACACAAATGCTCACGTTTACTGAGCCAAGCAAGCCTAGGTGCCTCAGAAAGCCACAAACCAGTTCACACACACACACACACACACACACACACACACACACACACACACACACACACACACACACACACACACACACACACACACACACACACACACACACGCCACGCAGCCTGACAGCCGTCAATCTGAGAGCCTCGCTGTCCTTGGTGCTGGTGTGACGGTGACTCACAGGGTCTGAGCTAAACCATCTTTAATATAAACTTAAAACATAAAATGTAAACTACAATTACACAATCTATTCAGATAGAATATAGACACAATTGTCTATAAGGCCATTAATGAGATCTATAAATAGAAAATAGACACGGCGGTCTAAACACAACAAAACGCATAGCCTATTAAAAATGTATCAACTGCACACAATATGCATTCAAATAGACTCGGCGGTCTATTACAGTTGACAACAACACAAGGTACATTAAGGTGGTCAAGGCGATAACAACATTCTGATCATTATTTATGTGCTCACCGATTGCTGTCTCTGCGCTTGTTGCCGCTGCACCAACTCACAGACTCCGAACTCCAGAACATCATCCTCGGCTCGAACAATATATTCCAAGTAACGTGGAAAACAATGTAACGGCCGCTACAGCTAACACTAGCCTCCTCATCAGCCACCGGCGCCGCTGCAAAATATGAGGTGAGCGGCGGACAGGAAGCAACTAGCCTCTCCTTTCTCTCTTTTACCTTTCTTTTTAACGATCCAGACTGGTGCTTTTTATTCTCCATTTTTCCTCTTTCAAAGTTCCCTCCAAAATGCCGCAGTCTCTCACATACAAGACGAGTTAGTTCCAATGTAAAAAAACGAAACAAGTTAAGTTCCAGCCAATCAGGTTGGCTCACAGCCCTGATGCGTTCAGGACAGTTGTAAAGTAAGAATTAACCTACACTGGCCACACAATGCACATGTTATCGTTATTATAACCTACAAATTTTACGATTATATATGAACGTATCACACAAAACGGGGCCCTCTCATTGGGCCCCCCTTAGGGCAGAGGGGGGGCCCTCTACTTTGAAATGTTGTTGACATTGGGTTTTTATAACCCGGAAACCCGCGCCAGCGTCGCTAGTGGACTGAAGCAATGATCAAATTTCACACCAACAAAGTTTAATGTGTTTCTGATCAACATGCAAAGCTCTGCTGAACAGAACTTGGACTCGTGTTCACATTTCTCTCTCCGGGCTGCTTTCATAGCAAATAAATCAAGCAGCAATTTAAATTCACCTTATTCGGTTCATTTAAATCATCCCGAGTGAATTCACAGACCGAGGGGGAAGCTGCACCTTGACATCTGCACTTTGAGGAGCTCGGGGTGTTTTGGTCCCAACAAACTCTGAAATACTTATTTAGTGGAAGTGAGTGTTGCTCATTCAATAAAAAAAAAGAAAAGTGAAGAAGGTAAACCCATGACGGGTTTACCTTCTTCAGCGTTGACACAGCAGCGTTGACACAGCAGCGTTGACACAGCAGCGTTGACACAGTAGCGTTGACACAGTAGCGTGGACACAGCGGCGTGGCCGCAGCGGCGTGGGCACAGCGGCGTGGGCACAGCGGCGTGGGCACAGCGGCGTGGCCACAGCGGCGTGGACACAGCGGCGTGGCCACAGCGGCGTGGACACAGCGGCGTGGCCACAGCAGCGTGGCCACAGCGGCGTGGACACAGCGGCGTGGACACAGCGGCGTGGACACAGCGGCGTGGCCACAGCGGCGTGGCCACAGCGGCGTGGACACAGCGGCGTGGACACAGCGGCGTGGACACAGCGGCGTGGACACAGCGGCGTTGACACAGCGGCGTGGATACAGCGGCGTGGACACAGCGGCGTGGACACAGCGGCGTGGACACAGCGGCGTTGACACAGCGGCGTGGACACAGCGGCGTGGCCACAGCGGCGTGGCCACAGCGGCGTGGACCCAGCGGCGTGGACACAGCGGCGTGGACACAGCGGCGTGGACACAGCGGCGTGGACACAGCGGTGTGGACACAGCGGTGTGGCCACAGCAGCGTGGCCTGCTTCAGCTTCGGGTCGGTCCGAAGGCGTTCACGTCAAGGCAAAAAACAAACAAACAAAAAAGCAAAAACAAAACTACAACAAAGTTATAAAAAAACACAAAATACCTGTCGTCAAACACAGATAGTCGTATTCTTTTTTGATTCAAAGAAAAAAAATATGACAATGGTGCAATCTGGTCTCAATCTGGTGCAAACACTTACTGACATTTAAAAGCTTATTTTTTAAATAACAATCTTGTGTTTCCTCTCCTCGTCGCCAGGCCGAGCCGCTGTCTTACATCGGACCAGGGGAGATCATCGGCATCGGGGTCCTGGCCTTTGTCATCATCTTCCTCCTCATCCTCTTCATCGCCTTCAGGAAGAAGATCAAGTTCAGCAAGGACCCGGGTCCCGGGGGCGGGGGCGGCCCCGGGGCCGGGCCCCGGGCCGTGCTGGGGGGAGTGTCCTCGGTCTCCGCGGAGACCAGCTACATGCTGCACAAGACGGGCGTGGGGGCCGAGGGCATCGAGTTCAAGGCGGTGCGGGTGCCGGGGTCCCCCGCCCCGGCCACCGGCACCTACGGGGAGGTGGGGGGCGGCACCGGGGGCCCCCCCCAGGGCGTGGTGCGGCCCACCGCCCACACTGCCCTCCCCAGGGGGGCAGACGCAGACCGGCCGGCGGCCGGCGGGGCCAGTCAGGTGGGCGTCCAGCCGGCGGGTCTCAGCCTCAACACGGTTTAGTTCAGGGGAAAGAAGTTTCTTGGAAGAATTATAATATTCCAATCAATATTTCTGCCGTCGTTGATGTGATTTCAGGTGAAAATCACCTCCTAGATGCATCACAGCAGGCAGCGCCACCGCTAACTGTCCTGCTGTCTTTGACATATAAATATATATATATATATATATATATATATATATATATATATATATATATATATATATATATATATATATATACACACAGTACACATATAGATATACATACATATAACGAGAATAATTGTCTTATTTCTAGTTAAAATGTCTCATTTTTAGTCAAAGAAAAATCTCATTACACTTAAAACAAGACTCATCACTGGAAAAAACAACAATTTTCACCTGTTTCAAGTAGATTTTCACTTAAAATAAGTAGAAAAATCTGCCAGTGGAACAAGATTTTTTTGCTTGTAATAAGAAGATAAATCTTGTCCCACTGGCAGGGTTAGGGTTAGGGTTAGGGTTAGGATTAGGGTTAGGGTTAGGGTTAGGATTTTTCTACTTATTTCAAGTGAAATGTACTTGAAACAGGTAAATTATTTTTCTGGTAATGACTCTTGTTTTAAGTGTAATGAGATTTTTTGACTAAAAATGAGACATTTTAACTAGAAATAATACAAATATTCCTGGTAAGATTTGGAGTTTTTGCAGTGTAACAGCATCTTTTAACACGGCAGCAACTTTGCTGATTAAAACGGGACAGAACCAAGAGAAAATAACCGCATTCTTTGCATTTATTTTGTCTTAGTTTTGTTTCTAATTCCGGTTAGAGCGCCCCGAGTGGTGGAAGAAAAATCCCCAGAATAACCTTTGTATAAGCTGCACGGTTAAAAACCTATGAAAAAAGTAGCGGCTTATAGTCCAGAAAATACAGTAATCATTTGGGATATCTGGATCAAACCAGCGACGCACGGAGAACATCATTCCCCTCATTTCCGCTTCTTCTTCCTGTATCCAAATCCACAACAACATCAACCCCGCTGTTTTGGGCAGTAGTAATGGGTCTTTGCCCCAAAATCTCATCCATTATGTGGAATTGGGGGAAGGTAGATGGGTCGGACCTGCTGGTACCGTTTTGTTTCTCGGTCCTGTAGTTCGCCTTTTCCAGCGTCTTCCAGCGGAGCTTGATCTGGTCTGGCGCTCCTACAAATGCTGCTTCACTTAACTTTTGGCTCACCTTTTTGTAAATCTTCTATCCCGGTACTTTCTACCGTCTACAAATGCAGAAATGTTCATATCCTTCATTACATTTATGAAGTGATTGGTCTCCTCCTGGTCTTGCGTATCCAACTTCCTGGACTCAAAAGAACATGCGCAGAAAACAAATTCCTGTTCTTTTTGATGGGGAAATCCCGTTAGGCTAAACATGACTAAATATTCTGTTAGAAAAGGAGTAACCCAGGGCTCATATTCAGGCTTTTAAAAACCGGAATATGAGCAAATTCCGGTTATTCAAAGGGGTTATTGGTGTTTACATGGCCGTGCAAAACCGGGTTATTGCCAATATTCCGGTTAGAAAAGGGTTATTGATTGTTTTGGGAGAAAATCAATTAAGGCTCGCGAGTGGTCGGCTGCACAAAATTAATCACACACACTCGCTTTTGCTATAATGATATATGAATACCTTTATTACCACAAGAAAAGCAAGCATTGCACAATGAATCAAACACACACAGTTGCTCTTTTGCTAGGATAAATGTGTCAAGTTATCCCCCACAAATGGTAGAGCAAGATCACTGACAATTACACAGGGCTAGGCCTTATAATACTCTTACCTCGACACAGAAGACTGGAGAGCCGAACAGTCCTGGACAGAGTGGCCAAAAAAACCCGGCTGGGCGTCGTGCACCAAACCCGCAGCAGACTCTGCCCGAACTTCCGGCTGTCGCCGTCTTTATAACTTTACTTAACTAACTAAGTCTTGGCCTCCCGCCACGTAGCTCGCGTCACAAAATATATATATATATATATATATATATCCCTTCATTCCACCTCTGGCCTGAAAATGTCCTAATTCAAAAAGCAGCATAATACATGAGCATAATTAATATGAAAAGTTGAATTCAGGGCATTCCAGGACACAAAACATATTTTACCTTTCATTGATGCACGGAAACGTAGTCATTGTGGTACGAAGGAAACGTCTCACCTGAGCCGACCTTTGTTACCTGACATTGACACCCCTCCCTCCTCCGTCTCCAGATGAGCAGCTTCCTCTCCGACTTGTCCAGAGGCGCCGCCGGCAGGAGGGGCGTGGCCGTCTGCAGCGTGGCGCCCAACCTGCCCTCGGCGGCGGCCCACCGCCCAGACCACAGCCCCGCCCACAAGGTGTCCTGGGGGGGCGAGGAGACCCGGGAGACCCGGGACACCAGGGACACCAGGGACAAGGGGATGGACCGGCTCCGGGACGAGCGGGAGGACGAGTGGAGCCAGAGAGCCTTCCAGCTGGAGAGGAGCCACGGGGAGACCGGACCCCAGGGTGAGACTGGAGGTGGAGGTGTCAGGAAGTGGCATGTGTTGCGGTCGCCACACAAATAGTATTAAATCATGTGGCTCAAAAATGGAAACTTCAACATAAAGGAAGGACATCAACAAAGAGCACAGGTTTTAACAGCTTTAATTAAACCAACCTCCCAAAAAAGCAGGTAGCACTAAGCATAAATCATAATACTCACTATAAAGCAAAAGGGGACCTGGAGACGCCGGCTGGACTAAGGAGGATGAGGGGACTAGGGATGGGAATCGAGAACCGGTTCTTGTTGAGAACCGCTTCCCAGTGTTTCAATTCCTTGGAATCGTTTGCCTTTTTTGCAAATGATTCCCTTATCGATTCCAGTGGGCGTGAATTACGTCACCAAGCACGTTGCGCAACATGCGCATTCGCGCCCAGCAGGAAAACACGCGGACAAAGCGGCATAAACGCTCGAAAGTTTGGTTACATTTTACCAAAAAGGATGAAAACAGGGCGACAATACTTGCAATGTGGACATTTCAACAAAGAGGGGGAACTGTTAGAACTCGGCTGGCTGATGCGCTGGGAGCGCGGAGTCAGCCGGTGTGTGGTAAGGCTGATTTATGGTTCCGCGTTACACCAACGCAGAGCCTACGGCGTAGGGTACGTGGCGAAATGCACCGTACGGCGCTTCGCCGCGTACCCTATAGGCTGAATTATGCTTCTGCATCAAAATGGCGCTGTGCCTACGGCGTGTGGTTTTCGTCCACGCAGACGACACGCCGTCACCTGCGGCGTCACTGACGTCACCTCCTGAAAATTGTAACTACGCGTCGAGGCGACGCAGACCACACGCAGACCGAGAGGGCTGTGATTGGTTCACTTGGAAGCGAAGCATTTCCGGTTTCCAGTTTGAAGCAGTAGTGAACTTTCAGAGCTCTTTTCTTCGTTTACATGTGATTTTTTTTGTTTTGTTTTTTTGCACAATAGTTGTCCTTATCTATTTGGTTTACTGTGACTGGAAAAAGTCGGATAAACCATTCAGGAAAAGATCGCTAACTAGTGGCCGCAGGGGGTACTGCACCGCGACCAAATGGAGTGACGGAGAAGTCCGAAGGGTTCATGACGGCGTCACGGCTGCGGCGTGTGCTCTGCGTTGGTGTGACGCAGAACCTTAATTCATGCTTTATAAGAGCTGCGCGCTCGGCCAAACGGACGTGCCGGGCGCTCCTGACGCCTGCAGCGCATCAGCTCATCTATGGGAGAAGTTAAAGAGACCTATCTAAAGAGTTCCAGAGTTGAGGGCCATGGAATTTGATAAAGTATTGGTGACTGCAGGTACGACAAGGAGGTAAATGAAAGTTCTTCTCACCTCTAACTGAATAAGAATGAATATCTGATGATAACAGAAAAAAATGATGAAAAGTGCCTGGGATGTCTTGTTTGAAATGAATTAACTTAAACATAAACAGGCATGTTTAAAACATATTAATAGAAAAAATTGATAATAATTTAAATTTGCTAAATAAGGGTGCAGAAGGTGCTTGAGGAGAAGATAAAAACAAGGGTTAACGAGACACAGGTGGAGACGATCAGGGCAGATGGGAAACAGGAAGGTCAAACAAGAACTTAAACACAAAGACACGGGCTTCAAAATAAAACAGGAAGTGTCAAACCCTGACAGGAGGTGGAGGTGGAAGTGCAGGTGGAGGTGCAGCCCCAGGCTAGTGTTGTTTCTGTCAGCCTGTTTCAGTTTTAATCTTTGGGTCAAACTATCATTTTAGTTTTTATTAGTTCACGGCTAACTTCCTTCCCAGTTTTCTGCCGTTTCTCCTTTTCCCCTCCGGCTCTCTCCATCAGCTCTAGAGCTCCGAGGTGACGGAGAGCAGAGAAAGAGAGACGGCGGTGTCAGATAACTCTGATCCAGCGCGATCTTTACCCGTCAACACGCCGCTGCTCCAGCTCGCTCTCCATCAGGGAAATAATCACTCTGCATTTCAGGTTCGATTCCTCTCCCGGTCCGGGTGGGAACTCTGCAGCTTCCTGCGTCTCGCTGCGTAATTGATGGGCTCTTCCTGCAGGAAAAGGAGAAAAGGTTTATTTATTAGTTTTCTCCCCCGCTGGGTGCAGAGCAGAAATAAATAAATAAATAAAGCCAGGCGTGAAACGTCGGGGCTGGCGGGTCCAAGCGCAGGCCGATCATTAAGATGTGATTAAGCCCGTTATCAAACCAACATCTCCATTACTGCGTTAACGACTCGCTCTAAAGTGCAAGTGAAACTGATCGATACAGAGCAGTTTAGTTACTTGTTTATCACGCCACGACACCGGAGAGGTAAAATAATGAATCCTGCAACACCGGAGCACAAGCTGCACAAGATAAGGAGATATTGCTTTTCTTTTTAAATCTGAGAATAAAAAGTGAATTAAAGCTGCAAGCAGTGATGAACGTTCCTCCACCCTCGTGCAGGTTCAGGCTGCAGTGGAAGCTTGTATGACTTGATGTAGATTCTTCAGAACTGGACATTTAGAGGATGAAACACTCACGACTCTCTATATCAAACCATTCAAAAGTTATGGTAGAAAGTAAGAAATATCAGATATCGACCAATCAGATGAAGGGGGGGCGCGCTTTTTGGCATCTATCGTCGCCACGGTAACGCTTTTGACTGAGAAAAGTAATGCCCATCGTCGCAGGATGGAGACGCACATTTTGATGTCTAACACACCTGGGTGCACGTTACGGTTCGGGCGAAGAAGCGGCCGAAGAAATGGTATAAATTGTGCGAGAATTACACGATTAATTCAAAATGGCCGACTTCTTGTTCGTTTTCGGCCAACGGCTCAACAGCGCCCCCTAGAAAACTTTGTGCCTCAAGTCCCACAATACGGTTTGACGTACATGCACGAAAATCGCTACACACCTGTATCATGTCACAACTTAAAGAAAAGTCTCTTGGCGCCATGGCCCAAACCCAACAGGAAGTCGGCCATTTTGAATTAATCGTGTCATTTTGGCGCAATTTATGCCATTTCTTCGGCCGTTAATGCCGCCCGAACCGTAACGTGCACCCAGGTGTGTTATACATCAAAATGCGCGTCTAGATCCTGCGACGACGCCCATTACTTTTCTCAGTCAAAAGCGTTACCGTGGCGACGATAGACGCCAAAAAGCGCCCCCCCCCCTTCATCTGATTGGTCCATATTTGATAGTTCCTATTTTCTGCGATAACTTTTGAATGGTTTAACATAAAGAGTCATGGGTGGTGTCATCGGACTTAGTTTTGAGTCCTTGACCTTTATTGGTGAAAATTGCATGCTCCCGTTCATCGCTACATGCAGCTTTAATTATAATAATTATTATTATTATTATTATTATTATTATTATTATTATTATTATTATTATTATTATTATTATTATTATACATACAATTATCGACTTGAACTTGCATTATTTACCATTATAGTAATCAGATTACACCGTATATCAGCATCACTGAAATGGACCTGACGCTTAATCAATCACAATAATATGCAAATATTATCCATATATTTATTCAAACAAGGCCGTTATAAACACAAAACTGTAATTAAGTACAGACACATGCAGATGCACCAACACATTAAATCAGATTCAAAATACAAATAGTTTACAAAACTGTACATTAACCAGAGGAAGAACTGAATGTCAGTTATCCGAGTCCGAGACCTGGAGAGACCTGAGACCGAGACGAGACCAGGACCACAAAAACGTGGTCTGAAGAACTACACGTCTACAGGACAGGTTACCCAAAGCAATTTGCAGAGATGTATTAGTTGCTGAGCAGGCGTTGGAGTCTAGACGCCGAGCTCGGGACGGCACCGGTGTTTAACTCAGCGAAAGGTTTTCAGCGGAAAAGTCATTAACTTGTAATTGAAAGAAAAAGTAAAAGGAGCCAAATGAGGAAATCGTTTTTTAATCATGTCGTTGCATCAACACATGATTCAGCACAATCAGGTGTTTCATCACGAGTGACATGAGGGTAGGGATGGGCGGTATGGACTAAAAAATGTATCACGATCATTTCTGGCATTTATCCTGAAAACGATAAAAATGACGATTAAAAAAATACCCATTCAACTCCACCTTTTCTTTCTTTTCTTTTCTTTCTTTCTTTCAGGCTCATTTCCTTCCTTCCTTCCTTCCTTCCTTCCTTCCTTCCTTCCTTCCTTCCTTCCTTCCTTCCTTCCTTCCTTCCTTCCTTCCTTCTTTTTTCCCTTATTTCCTCCTGCTCTCTCCTTCCTTCTTCCCTTCCTCTTTTCTCCCTTCCTTCCTTCCTCCCTCCCTTCCTTCCTTCCTTCCTTCCTTCCTTCCTTCCTTCCTTCCTTCCTTCCTTCCTTCCTTCCTTCCTTACTTCCTTACTTCCTTCCTTCCTTCTTTTTTCCCTTCCTTGCTTCTTTCCTCCTGCTCTCTCCTTCCTTCTTCCCTTCCTCTTTTCTCCCTTCCTTCCTTCCTTCCTTCCTTCCTTCCTTCCTTCCTTCCTTCCTCTTTTCTCCCTCCCTCCCTCCCTCCCTCCCTCCCTTCCTTCCTTCCTTCCTTCCTTCCTTCCTTCCTTCCTTCCTTCCTTCCTTCCTTCCTTCCTTCCTTCCTTCCTTCCTTCCCGTACGTTGTGCGTGGATTTAACACAGAACCATAAATCAGTTTTACACAAAAACGTCATCAACAGGAATTTATCATTTTTACCGTGAGATACAAATTTTTATCGTGAGGAATTTTTATTACGGTTTATCGTGAACGGTAAAATATCACCCATTCCTACATGAGGGAGCACTTAAAAGTGTTTATTCATGTTGATCTGCGGTGTAAAAAGTTTGGGGCCTTGGAGCCGACGCTCGCTCGCCAGATTTAGCACAGGTTATTATTTTTAAGGTTCTGAAAATCAGTTGCAAGATTTAATGAAAAAAGTGATTTTTTTTTCAACCATAATATAAATTTAACTTTAATACATCTGAGGGCTGAAAGGGCATAAGTGGAAAATTATGTATTTCAGTATTTTTACTTCAACAGAATTTATGAAAACCACAGAATAACTTTGATCTTCACTTCTAATGTTTAAATGAATTAATTCATGGGCTCCTTTAAAGCGATCATCATTCTGCTGAGGCTCTAACGGGCCGATCACACACAGATCAAACTTCTGCCCATGAGGTACAAACTGACTCGGTAATAGTGATGTTGGATTCCACCGATTTCCTTTCCGATGCAATATTGAGTAAAATTCAGGCTGGTATCAACGATACCGATTCATACGATACATTGTACAAATACACCTAATGTGCCAGTAAATCTAAAAAAAATTGGTGTATTTTTGATAGTTTAAGAATAAAAGACATCAGAGTCACTTATTTAGCTATTAATTAATAAAATCAGAAGCATACTGAGGAAGCTACGGAAGAGTATTAGGGCCATGCAGGAGAAAAAAATATTTGAGAGGGGAAGATTCTTTTTTATTGTGCACTTCGAGAAAAGAGTCAAAATGTTGAAAAAAAAATGTCGCCTTTTTTTCCCAACATTTCAACATTTTTCTCGACATTTCGACTTTTTTTCACGAAATTTCGACTTTTTTCTCGAAATTTTGACTTTTTTCTCAACATTTCGACTTTTTTTTCTCGACATTTCAACTTTTTTTCTTGACATTTCGACTTTTTTCTCGAAATTTTGACTTTTTCTCAACATTTCGACTTTTTTTTCTCGACATTTCAACTTTTTTTCTTGACATTTCGACTTTTTTCTCGAAATTTTGACTTTTTCTCAACATTTCGACTTTTTTTTCTCGACATTTCAACTTTTTTTCTTGACATTTCGACTTTTTTCTCGAAATTTTGACTTTTTCTCAACATTTCGACTTTTTTTTCTCGTCATTTCGACTTTTTTTCTCGACATTTCGACTTTTTTTCTCAACATTTTGACTTTTTTTATCAACATTTCCACTTTTTTCTCGAAATTTTGACTTTTTTCTCGAAGTGCATAATGAAAAAAAATCTTCCTCCTCTAAAATATTATTTAAATTTTTCTCCTGCCTGGCCCTAATACTCTTCCGTAGGTAGCCGATCTGATACAACAACATAACACAAGTAAAATAATAAAACCATTAAAATAAATAAGAGAACAAAACAAGAGAGAACAAAAATAAGCACTATAAAAATGAAAATGAATAAAAGTAGTTCCTACCAGCAGCGAGTCTTTTAGACAGAATCTGAATAGTTTAGTTACCGTATTGACCCGAATATAAGACGAGCCTGATTATAAGACGACCCCCTCTTTTTCAAGACTCAAATTTGAAAAAAAGACTTTTTTTTAACACCAAATTAAATTTTTATACAGAAAATAATTACAGTACATCTGAAACAAATATTATAACAATACATTTGAGAGAAAAAGCCTGTTATTTTGCCTCATTCAAATCATGATCTTGAAGTTTGCATCATAACTTCTTCCACCCTCTTTTCTCCAGATTGTCGCTACGTTTCTCCATTTTCTGTTATCTCTTCTCTTATTTTCTTCTCTTTTCTTTCTTACCGCTATTTTTTATTTTTCTTCTTCCTGACAGGGGTTTGCTTTGGCCTGGGGAGTTAAGTTCAGCATTCGCTTTAAAGATATCTGGCGCCATCTAGCGGTGTGAATGGGTATAACGTCTAGACCCCGAATGTAAGACGACCCTCACTTTCTCAGTCTTATTTCAATGCAAAAAAACACAGTTTTATATTCAGGCCAATACCGTACTTTCCACCGTATTCCTGTTAATGATAAACATCACCGCAAATGACTGAAGTATCAAAAGTATCGATATTTTAGTTTGAGAATCAATTCCAGAGCAAACAGATCTAGTATCGGAAGTATCCATATTTCAGTATTGATCTGCACGTCACTACTCGGTAGGAGCCACACGATGGATCCAGCCTTCAGTTCGGCAGATTTGCTGCTCACTTAAGAGCTTTAAACTGTTTTAAAATGTAAACTTAAACATTTACACGATTGCTGAATGTTGGGTAGTCGAGACTTTTACTCCTCTAATCAGACGGCCAATCAGAGCAGTTTAAAAGTGACAAAAGTGTAAACAACATTTCAGAAGGCTTTTTATACACAGCAAAAACTCAAAATCTTAACGAGAATATTTGTCTTATTTCTAGTTAAAATGTCTAATTTTTAGTCAAAGTAGATTTTCACTTAAAATAAGTAGAAAAATCTGCCAGTGGAACAAGATTTCTTTGCTTGTAATAAGAAGATGAATCTTGTTCCACTGGCAGATTTTTCTACTTATTTCAAGTGAAACTGTCAAATAACAAGTTATTTTTCTGGTAATGACTCTTGTTTTAAGTGTAATGAGATTTTTTTGACTAAAAATTAGACATTTTAACTAAAAATAAGACAAATGTTCCTGGTAAGATTTTGAGTTTTTGCAGTGTTTTTATGAGGTGGGAAAACTTTAAAAATGAAAACATGTGAGTTAATCTAGGAGCCTCCTATAAACAAGAAGTGTTGGTGTTTTTAGATAGCAGATAGCTTTTCTATTTGTTCATTTCACTTTAGACCATATTGATCCAGAAACCAGAAAGAATCATCTCCAACGTTATCAGAGAGATTTGTATTTCCCTGCCTGTTTCACTCTGCCCTGATCGTTTTACAGTCTTTGATTTCCGCTCCTTCGGCCTTTTCCATCTTTTTCGCTATTGGAACTGTAATTTTAAACCAGGCATTATTTTTCTGCTAGATTAGAGCACCTGCTAGAGCAAATTACCTTTTTTCTTCCCTAATTCTACAGACTGTGATTGCCTCTCACAGCCACATACCAAGTCGCCGTGACAACCGCGCACCTGCGACGCATCTGCGACACGTCGAGCTAGAGCTGCGCCGCGTAGCAGCTGAGTTATTCACTTCACATCTAAGTCAAAAAAGGTTCACACCTGAGATCCGTGCGACCTGAAACGAGCACCGTAACCCAGATTCTGTTTTCAATTAAAGTTTTTATTGCTGATTACTTATTCTGTTATGTTTTGTAAAAATCAATGTAATGACTAAATCAAATTAGTTATTTGGATTAGAAAATTGAAAATATACAGTGCCCTGATTAGGAATGGGTGATATTTTACCGTTCACGATAAACCGTCAAAAAAATTCCCCACGGTAAGAATTTGTATCTCACGGTAAAAATGATAAATTCCTGTTGATGACGTTTTTGTGTAAAACTGATTTATGGAAGGAAGGAAGGAAGGAAGGAAGGAAGGAAGGAAGGAAGGAAGGAAGGAAGGAAGGAAGGAAGGAAGGAAGGAAGGAAGGAAGGAAGGAAGGAAGGAAGGAAGGAAGGAAGGAAGGAAGGAAGGAAGGAAGGAAGGAAGGAAGGAAGGAAGGAAGGAAGGAAGGAAGGGAAAAAAGAGGAAGGGAAGAAGGAAGGAGAGAACAGGAGGAAAGAAGGAAGGAAGGGAAAAAAGAAGGAAGAAAGGAAGGAAGGAAGGAACGAAGGAAGGAGGAAATGAGCCTGAAAGAAAGAAAGAAAGAAAGAAAGAAAGAAAGAAAGAAAGAAAGAAAGAAAGATAAATTCCCGTTGATACGTGTTTGTGTAACAAACATGGAGGATCTGAGTCATTCCAGTTTTGCAGTACAGGTGTAACTCATTTAATTGGTTTTTATCAATTCAATTTAATTGTTGTAGTTTAGTATTTAGTATCTTTTAGAGCAGTGATTTGGCTCCAAAGACTGAATGTGGTGATAGATTTATAGTTACAAAGATGGAGTTGAATTGATATTTTTTTATTGTCATTTTTATCGTTATCAGGATAAATGCCAGAAAGTATCGTGATAATTTTTTAGTCCATAACACCCATCCCTAGCCCTGATCATGTTAAACAGAGATTACGTATGTAGCGATCTCGTGCTGCTGGGGGTCGACCGACAGGGAAAGAGGACACGGGGTTTCGTGGAGAAATTCTTAACTTTTATTTGCACACAGACGTGTATCCGTACTAGGGGTGTAACAATATATCGTGCCACGAAATTTCGCGATACAAAAACTTCACGAAACGTGTCGTGGAGGTGACAAACTGTATCTGATATTGGGTTATTAATATGAATATATTGTGTTTACTAGTAACGACCGCGCCTCGACCCGCGGACCAAAATCTTCCTCCGCTCAGAAGAAACTAGTTCCGTTTTGCGGCCCCGATCACGGACTTTTAGGGTTTTGAGCTCTGAACCTTTAAGTCTGGTGTAGAGTTAAGCCTTACCTTATTAAATTAAACTTCTTCAGAGTTCGAGAGTACTTTACTGTCCGCTCAACAGTGTAGGATCAACACAGCACCTAGTGCCGTACTGTGGCGTATCACTCCGCCCAATCTAAAACAGACTAATCACTACAGATAAACTAGTCCCTGATTTACATCAGAATATAAAGAATATATTTATAAAATAATGAACCCTGAATTACCAAAATAACCTTCTTAACAAAAATAAATCTCCTCTTACACTTATAAGGTGAGCATGAATCAATCTTTTTATGATGTAAAATTCTATGTATTTATTTAATTTTATTTATTTATTTAATTTTAGTTGTTAAATTTCTGGAAAAGAAAAAAGTCAAATCATACATGAGAGAAACTATTCAGTTTGTGTATAAATATTTGTACTTGTCTGAAACTGAAGATCATAATGTAAACCTGACATTTACTTTTAGTTCAGTTTGTGGAAAATGGTTGGCCTGGCTTTCTCTTTAAAACTTAACAGTTATAAAGCATTACAAACTAACAATAGTGCAAACGTAAAGTATTGTTTTGTATTTTGTGTCTTTCAAATAAAAGACAATTTTTTCTACACCTATGTTTCTCATGCAAGGTTGTTAAAAAAATACTGCTTTAATATGGTGTATCGTACCGTATCGTGAGATTAGTGTATCGTTACACTATTATTTAGTAATTACTAGTTTGGGTTAAGTGTACTTCATTCAGATTTTAGTGCAGCTTCTAAACGGCCTGCAGATGTGACTCTTTAGTCGTAAACCGGTGTGAATCTCAGCTCCTTCCTCACCAAACTCAGCCAGCGAGGCAGGAAACAGACTCCAGCTCAGTCCTTAAAGAGAGGGCCGTTCAAAGACGGGTATTTACCGTCCAGCCGGAGCTCACTTTATCATCATCAGGTTGAGATATTCACAGCTTCAGCCCCTCCAGTCGGCTCCTGTGAAGCAGCTCTGCTGCTCTTAAGCTCAGCCTCTCTCTCTCTCCCGCCAACTGCACTGATCTTTATTTCTCTGAAGTAATCACCTCTTGAGAGACGACTGCGAGGTGGAAGAGAGCCGCCTGATTGGCTTGTAAATGAACCTGCACAATGTCAAACTCAACTCTGCTCCGTCGGCTCTCCGCTTCCTCCTCCGAGACCCGGAGACCGGCTCCACCGATTACTAAATACATCTCAGATTAATGTTTCACAGGGTTGTTGAAGAGGAGGTCGTGGTACCGAAGCTTTGATTTAATTTAAGGTTGCACCGTCAGGGTTGAAATACGGAATTGTTACGTAATTGGGAATTAAAAGTTGCGTTCCGTATTGAACCAATAGCATACGGAACTATATTATGCTCTTATTTATTGATGTCATAATTACGGAAGAGTATTAGGGCCAGGCAGGAGAAAAATAAAAATAATATTTTAGAGGAGGAAGATTTTTTTTTTATTATGCACTTTAAGAAAAAAGTCAGAAAAAAAAAGGAAGAAAATGACGAGAAAAAAGTCGAAATTTCATGAATAAATTTGAAATGTTGACAAAAAAGGCGAAATTTCGACTTTATTCTTGGGAGGCCCACGCCCCAGCCCCCCCAAGCCGACCCCCAGCCCCAAGGGCTACGAGATCACCACCCCCCCGCCCCCACTAGGTAACGAAGCCAATAATCGGGGACCAGAGAGAATGCAATTAAGCCGAATGTTGCCAGTGGAGGCAGACATTATCTCACTACTGATATGGTCTGATAAAAGATTCCTAAAGTGGTTAATACATAAACTGGATTTTTGTTTCCAATTTACTAGAATGGTTTTCTTTGCGATACATGAGGCAGTGAGAACCCGGTGTATCCGGTTAGGTTCTATTTGAATAACTCCCAGGTAGGGGTGTAACGATACACAAATCTCACGATACGGTACGATACACGATACTGAGGTCACGATAACGATACGATATTATAGCAGTATTTTTTTAACAACCTTGCATGAGGAACATATGACTGGAAAAAAATAGTCTTTTATTTGAAAGACACAAAATACAAAACAATGCTGTGCGTTTGCCCTATTGTTCCAGTTTGTAATGCTTTATAACTGTTTAAGTTTTAAAGAGAAAGCCAGGCCAACCATTTTCCACAAACTGAACTAAAAGTAAATGTCAGGTTTGCATTATGCATCTTCAGTTTCATACAAGTAAAAATATTTTCCCGTGATCGGGACCGCAAAACGGTACTAGTTTCTTCTGAGCATAGTAAGATTTTGGTCCGCGGGTCGAGGCCCGGTCGGCATGCGTGGTCGGATGTGCGTTACTAGTCAACACAATAAATTAATATTAATAACACAATATCACGATATCGCGATACACTTTGTCACCTCCACGACACGTATTGTGACGTTTTTGTATTGCGAAATTTCGTGGCACGATATATTGTTACACCCCTACTCCCAGGTGACCTAATATACATATCGTGGGGCACACTGGGATTTTGTGGTTGATCCATGTGGATAAATCCTCACAAATCTCCGTCCAGAACCTCCGTACCGGTGTACAGAACCATAAAGCATGCATATAATTATCTGGGGTGTTCTCTGTGCACTGTGAACAGATATTAGAGGTGACAAAGCCCATCTGGAACATCCTCTGTCCAGTATAATGTATTCTATGAAGAACTTTGTACTGTATAAGTTGTAAATGTGGGTTCTTAGTCATTGTAAAAATATTTAAACATATTTGTGACCAAGGAATCTGGTCGGTGTTAAGAGAGAGATCCGCGTCCCACTTTGAGATACTGAATTATCTAATTTAGACACTAACCTGTAAAGTTTTGATAACAACTTTAGAGGACTTAGGTTCAATAAATCTATTATCCTGGCGGGAAGTCGTAAGTCTAGTTGGTTAATTTTATACGTATTATTTATTATGGCCTTCAGTTGTTGGTATTCTAAAAATGTATTACTGCTAATTCCATATTGAACAATAAGTGTATTGAAAGGTACAAACTGTCCTATAACAATTTGCATTTTTAACAAAAATGGTTAATACACACATGCACCTACACCTTTCAGTTACTTCAACTTTATTCAGGAAATTTCCACTTTTTTCTCGACATTTCCACTTTTTTCTCGAAGTGCAATATTATTTTCATTTTTCTCCTGCCTGGCCCTGATACTCTTCCGTAGCAGAAGTCGTTAGGTGGAATCAAATCCACGCAGGTAAACGGGAAAATGAATTCCCCATCTAAAGCCCATGTAGACTAAACACAGCAGTCAGACTAGTGTCTTAACGAAGTGAGCAGACGGGGGAGACGGGGGAGACGCAGGAGACGGAGGAGACGGAGGAGACGGGGGAGACGGAGGATTCCTTTGCATCTAAACGAGCTTCCAAGGAGTTGGACGCTCCTTTAATTAGCGCCCGGTGGTTTGTGTCTCTGCAGCAGAATGGCTCCAAACATGTTACAGTTGTCTCTTTGCTTGAGCTGAATGTGTCCCTTGTGTTTTTCCAGTGAACGTGTCTCAGCTGGAGGACGACGCGGCGTGTCTCTCTGACTCCACCTCTGAAGAGCTCAGCTCCTACACCTCCGAGTCCTTCGATGACAACGGTACGACCATCCTTTCAGGTTTTATACTTGCAGGAAGCTGAGAGAGGGAAACATACTGTACGATGTGTCGTTCTAGTCTCTGCAGCTGCATCTCGGATCAGCTGAAACCTGTCCAGGGTCATTTTAGTCGGACCTGTCGAGTCCCCCGTTTTGGCCTGTAAACTACCGTATTTTACTAGGGCTGGATATCGATTCAAATGTGAAGAATCGATTCGATACCGATTCTTAATATTCAATTATCACGCTTTGATTCAATTCGATTCCGATATTTATTTGGGTTAGTGTTAATAAAAACGTTTTTTGAGCTGTTGCATGAATGATATGACTGTAGTTCTGCAACATATTAATACTAGTATTTTATTGAGATCCAACAGCAAGTATTGCAGCTAATGATGCTGTAAGGACCAATCAGCTCCCAGAATGCTGATAGAACTGAAACAGAAACATCGTGGGGCAGAATTATCAAACACATCCAGGAGGAAACAGAGACGGATGAAATCAGTTTTATTTTTTCCCCATTTATGAGAATTTGGTTTTCAGCATTTTATGCAAATGTAACCCCAAGACAGTATATAAAGTAATGCAATATAGACAATTCATGCAATTATAACTGAAAACTTTAATGTTTTCATACCTTTAAACATATTTAAAGGCAAAAACATGGCACCAGTTATTCTCGTGTCCAACAAAACATTCCTTTTTTAGGCATAAACAAAAAAATACCAAAAGTTGTAATGTAATGATGAAAAAAAAAAAAATCGATCTTTAGACATATGAATCGATTTTTAGGAATTCATCGATTTAGAGAATTTAGGAATTGTTCTCGTTTTTATTTTTCCGCCGAAATGAGGGCCTTTTTTCCCCCCAAACATGCCCCAAAAGTCACCACATTTTGCACCAAGCCAGGCCTGGCGAAACATTTTATATTTAATCATTATGTCGCAACTTAAAGGAGCTTGAGGCTCCTTTTAAGAAATGAGACTCTCTAGCGCCACCCTTCACCACGACGGCCGTTGGGGGTACTGCAGCCAACAGTGAAGCCGGCACGGGAGAACGGGGAGAACGTGCATGCAGCGTCATGTGACGTCACATCCGCAGGACAGCGCGGGAAATTCGGGACTGAATTGCAGCACATTTTGCAGCACACAGCCTGTTCAAGGCAAAGGAGAGATACACTAGAGGAATCATTCTTTTGGGTTTGGAACGCTTCATCTGACATTATTACTAGAAAACTTAAAATGTATACAGATTTTTTTCATAAATCTTGCCACAATCCGGCCTCAAGCTCCTTTAAAGAAAAGTCTCTTGGCGCCATGGCCCAAACCGAACAGGAAGTCGGCCATTTTGAATTAATCGTGTCATTGTGGTGCAATTTATGCCATTCCTTCAGCAGTTAATACGGCCCGAACCGTAATGTGCACCCAGGTGTGTTATACATCAAAATGTGCGTCTCCATCCTGCGACGATGGGCATTACTTTTCTCAGTCAAAAGCGTTACTGTTGCGAAGATAGACGCAAAAAATCGCGCCCCCCCTTCATCTGATTGGTCCATATTTAATAGTTCCTACTTTCTGCCATAACTTTTGAACAGTTTCACATAAAGAGTCATGGTGGAGTCATCGGACTTGGTTTTGAGTCCTTGACCTTTATTGGTGGAAATTGCACGCGCGAGGGCCCGTTCATCGCTGCTTGTAGCTTTACTCTTTATTTTATTATTTCTGTTTCCTTTTAATTATCAAACTGTAGCACTTTGAGATTTTCAGTAATGTAAAGTGCATTATAAATAAAATGTATTATTGTATTAAAATATAATACTGGACCTCGGTTGGGCCGGTGGGGGAATATTTCCCTGAATTTTAAGTCCAAAACTTGACAGGTCTGATTTTAGGACGTCCTGCTGACCAGGACGTGAGTCGGTCCATGAGTTTAAATCCTTGCTCATATATATTTAAAACAGAATAACAAAGATTTCAGGCGTGTTTGTATCGATGACGCCAGTTTGGACATGATTTACTGAATGAACCGCGTGTTGTCGTCAATCAGTCCACTAACTATCATCTTATGGAGTCGTTTCTGTGTTTACTGTAATACATTCATGAGTAGCTCGTCCGTGACGTAAAATAAAGAAGATAGGTCAAATTAATTCCCTTTCAAGAAATTCTTGCATGCTTTTGTTCCCCGGCTAAATCTATAGTATCGATTGTTTTTCCTCTTCTCTTTTTTCCTAATGATCGTGGGCGTCTGCATGTGTGCAAAGTCATGTTCTGCAGACAGAGAATCCATGTCGATGCCGTCTTTCCTGTCTAATTAGTGCAGCTCCACAGAAACCAGTCATCCTGTTTTCCCCACTCTCCCTTTCAACACACACACACACACACACACACACACACACACACACACACACACACACACACACACACACACACACACATTTATCACATGGATAAAAACGTGTTTGCAGGACTAACAAGTCTCTCTGTTTCAGCACGTGTGTCCAGGTTCCCCATCATGATTAAAACCTTAAAGTGGAACTATTATGGATCTAATACCTATTTTAAACAGGCCTTGAATGTCTTAAAAACAAGCTTTTGATTGTTTTTGCTAAATAAATGAGAAATTCAGCCTCTGATCCATGTCTTTATCTTCCCATTCTCTAACCTCATTATCTATGCAGGATTCTGAGTGGGCGGGGCTATGATAATGAGGCTCTGTGCTGATTGGCTGCCTGAATGACGCGATACACCGCTATGAAAAAATGGAGGAAGCTCCGACCGGCGGAGTTACACCGTGTCCTAACTGCATGCGATGCGAGCGTTAGCGACAAAATCAATTCCATGTCTTTATTTTCTATTGGACTGTCCTAACTGGACGTTTTGAGTTGAACATTTGTCGGACGTCCTGCTTCTATTTTCTTCCTGTCTCTCCCGTTGAAAGCCGGTTGAAAGCGCTGTAGGAAACAGTCATGATGAGGAACGGCTGATCCAGTTAGTTGAAATGAGAAGTTATCTCTATGATTCCTGCTCATTTCACTACAAAAACCTCAATAAAGTTCAGCTGCTGGAGGGAGATGGACAGAGAGACGATGTCACGCAGTGCTACGATAGTCGGACGCTCATGCAGTTACACGGTTTATAGTTGTGGCCGTGGTTTGCATTTTGGTTCCGTAACTTTGGGGATCAGAATCTTATTGTCTCGTAGATCCACATCACACTGGACGATCACCCGGGCGGCTGTACAGACTCTGCAGAATCTGGTTGTTTCCTCCTTCTCTGAGTTGCTGAGGGGAGACCACTTTATATATGTTAAAGCAAGAAAAAACCACTTTATATATGTTAAAGACAGAAAAAAACCAGTTAATATATGTTAAAGCAAGAAAAAACCTGGTTTTCATAATAGGTCCCCTTTAATCTCAACATTTCAACTTTTTTCTTGAAATTTCGCCTTTTTTCTCGACATTTTGACTTTTTTTCTCCACATTTTGACTTTTTTCTCGAAATTGTACTTCAACATTAATTTCGACATTTCAACTTTTTTTCTCGACATTTCAACTTTTTTTCTCAACATCTTGACTTTTTTCTCAAAATTTCAACTTTTTTCTCGACATTTTGACTTTTTTCTCGACATTTTGTAGAAATTTCAACTTTTTTCTCGACATTTTGAAATTTTTTTCGACATTTTGACTTTTTTCTTGACATTTCAACTTTTTTCTTGACATTTTGACTTTTTTTCTCTGCATTTTGACTTTTTTCTCGACATTTAGACTTTTTTCTCAAAATTTCGACTTTGTTTCTCAACATTTTGACTTTTTTCTTGAAATTTTGACTTTTTTTCTCGACATTTTGACTTTTTTTCTCGACATTTTGACTTTTTTCTTGAAATTTTGACTTTTTTTCTCGACATTTTGACTTTTTTCTCGACATTTTGACTTTTTTCTCGACATTTCAGTTAGTTAGTGGTTTCACGCATCGTGGTTCTGTAACTTTGGGGATCAGAATCTTATTGTCTCGTAGATCCACATCACACTGGACGATCATCCGGGCGGCTGTACAGACACTGCAGAATCTGGTTGTTTCCTCCTTCTCTGAGTTGCTGAGGGGAGACCACTTTATATATGTTAAAGACAGAAAAAAACACTTTATAAATGTTAAAGCAAGAGAAAAACACTTTATAAATGTTAAAGCAAGAAAAAACTACGTTATATACGTTAAAGCAAGAGAAAACCTGGTTTTCATAATAGGTCACCTTTAATCTTAACATTCCAACTTTTTTCTTGAAATTTCGCCTTTTTTCTCGACATTTTGACTTTTTTTCTCGACATTTTGACTTTTTTTCTCGGCATTTCGACTTTTTTCTCGAAATTTTGACTTTGTTTCTCGACATTTTGACTTTTTTCTTGAAATTTTGACTTTTTTCTCGACATTTTGACTTTTTTCTCGAAATTTTGACATTTTTTCGACATTTTGACTTTTTTCTCGACATTTTGACTTTTTTTCTCTGCATTTTGACTTTTTTCTTGACATTTCAACTTTTTTTCTGGACATTTTGACTTTTTTTCTCTGCATTTTGACTTTTTTCTTGACATTTCAACTTTTTTCTTGACATTTAAACTTTTTTTCTTGACATTTTGACTTTTTTTCTCTGCATTTTGACTTTTTTCTCGACATTTCAACTTTTTTCTCGAAATTTTGACTTTTTTTCTCAACATTTCGACTTTTTTCTCAAAATTTCGACTTTGTTTCTTGACATTTTGACTTTTTTCTTGAAATTTTGACTTTTTTCTTGAAATTTTGACTTTTTTCTCGACATTTCGACTTTTTTCTCGACATTTTGACTTTTGTTTCGAAATTGTACTTCAACATTCATTTTGACATTTTGACTTTTTTCTCGACATTTCAGTTAGTTAGTGGTTTCACGCATCGTTGTTCCGTATCTTTGGGGATCAGAATCTTATTGGCTCGTAGATCCACATGACACTGGACGATCATCCGGGCGGCTGTACAGACTCTGCAGAATCTGGTTGTTTCCTCCTTCTCTGAGTCGGCAGGCTGAACGGAGACCACTTTATAAATGTTAAAGCAAGAAAAAAACACTTTATAAATGTTAAAGCAAGAGAAAACCTGGTTTTCATACTAGGTCTCCTTTAACCTTTAACTGTTTCTCCTCCTCTGCAGCCTCCATCGTGACGGTCATCCGGCTGGTCAACGACGCCGTCGACGACATTGAAAGTGAAGGTAGGAATGAGCCTGATTCCCAACACGTGTGTCTCTGTTCCCACGTTATTCTGTAAAGAAACCCGGCGGACTGAGTCCTCGTCTCTGACTCACAATAAAACGTCTCATTCTGCCGGATTCTGACGCACGCGTCTCCTTCCCAACGTTTCCCCTTCGGCTCCTGCAGCGTTTGTCTCAAACCCTCCTGACTTTGGCTTTCTCTTTTCCTCTCCCTTTGAAGTGTCAAACATGGACAAAGAGCGCCGCTGGAAGAGCCCCGGTGAGTTAACGACGCGCCGCCGAAGCCGCCGAAGCCCAACAGCCAACCCCTTTGATTTCCCAGAGTTGTGATCCTAATTCCAACCTTTTTGTATTTCCTGAATCATTTTCTATAAATAGCTTCATCACAGCTGATGCAGAGCTTCCTCACAGCTGTGCTGGTGCCATTTTTGGGTTTTTTATTGGCCGTGTAGTTCAGATTTTGACTGTAAATGTGCATTTCCAGTCTCCAGGTGAATTTATTTAATTACTTTTTGTAAATATATTTTATTGGTTTTTTACAGTTATTGTCTCGCAGAGATGAAAAAAACAGAACATATGCATGTCACTTATATTACACGTCTATGTCCAAAATATAGAAGTGAATTGTTCAGCAGATTAATAGGCTGATAGGATATGAAACAAACTTGGGGAGTGAGAAAACAAAAATAGAGATTAAAGCTGCAGCAGCGATGAACGGGCCCTAATAATAATAATAACTAGACCAAAATTCCCGGGAAATTTTGAAGTGCCACGGACTACTGCCGGATGATCGCGGGATGCACCCATGAAGGTCAGGGACTCGATACTTAGTCATTTGACACCACCCATGTCTCTGTATGTCAAACCATTCAAAAGATATTGGACTTTAACGTATCAGCCAATCAGAAGAAGGGGCGGGGCTAATTTGCACCAATGAGGGTCAGGGACTCCATACTTAGTCATTTGACACCACCCATGTCTCTGTATGTCAAACCATTCAAAAGATATTGGACTTTAACGTATCAGCCAATCAGAAGAAGGGGCGTGGCTAATTTGCACCAATGAGGGTCAGGGACTCGATACTTAGTCATTTGACACCACCCATGTCTCTGTATGTCAAACCATTCAAAAGATATTGGACTTTAACGTATCAGCCAATCAGAAGAAGGGGCGTGGCTAATTTGCACCAATGAGGGTCAGGGACTCCATACTTAGTCATTTGACACCACCCATGTCTCTGTATGTCAAACCATTCAAAAGATATTGGACTTTAACGTATCGGCCAATCAGAAGAAGGGGCGGGGCTAATTTGCACCAATGAGGGCCAGGGACTCGATACTTAGTCATTTGACACCACCCATGTCTCTGTATGTCAAACCATTCAAAAGATATTGGACTATAACGTATCGGCCAATCAGAAGAAGGGGCGGGGCTAATTTGTATATATAATATACAAATGTAAATATTTATATGTATAATAATAATAATATACATATATATCCAATGAACCTGTTCCCAGCAGGACTGGGGATCATGTAAGGTCAAAAGGTCAGGGTTCAGATTTCTCCATTATCCAGGTTATATTACATGAAGTCTGTAATGACTGTGTCATGTGACCAGGTCTGGGTCAGTCTAATCAGCACAGCTGTGCTCTGGTTGTTAGGGGCAACAAGAACCTGATACAGAGGGAGCGGGAATGACAGCTAGATTTTCGGTTGTGACAAACCTCAAATCACTCCACTTTGCGGTCAAACCGTAGCTCTTAGCAGAAAAATGAAAACATCGTGAGAGACGGAGAACCCAGAACATTCTGTCAATCTTATTTTCATTCAGATATTCCTTAAAATGTGTTAGTAACGGCAATTCGAAAACAAAAATGAGATTTTTTTGAAGAAAACTTCATTTAACATGGGACTCAATGGAGAGCGAGACAGGATTTGGCGTGTCTGTTGGGCCCCCCGTTAAAATTGTGTGCACACCACGCCTGTCAAAGTCACATTTTATGAATCTCAACATCCATGTCTACATTCTGACCAAAAATTATCTTTCTAGCTTTTACGGTTTGCCCGTGAGCTCGAGTTACAAATAAAAATTATGATCATTTTTCGAAAGTCTCTCCACTCTAATGAATTAGAACCGCACTGAAGATTTGACAAAAAAGTGATTTCCAGTCCTCGCTTGAGCGCTCATATCTTGAAAAGTGTACATTTTAGGAAAAAACTGTCCGGGGTTTGGAGAGAGAAGAGAAGTTTTCCTCCGTTTTGAAGTTTGAATGACGTTTCTACGTGCAAGTATGAGAAAGATACGTGACTCGGAAAAAAGGTGATTTTTTTTTTTTTAACCTCATCCCACACACAGTGTGAAATGCTGCCCCATACAAATACATGGTCCCCATTAGTTTGGAAATTTGGAAATGTTTTTGCACTTCGTGCAAAAACTATTTGTGCCATCGTTCTGAAAATCCACAGGACTGTAGTTAAATTCAGGGCCTACAACTTTCTAAATCGGTTCATAATTTTTCGAGTAACGGTGTGCGAGTGGTGAGGCCCCAAAGTTCACGCAATGCGTTCCGGATGGGGCAAAAAGCGCACGTTTGTGCACGTTGCGCAAAAACGTGCACGCCAATCGCTAATAAAAGTCATACCCATCGATTCCCGATTAAGGCGCACGTTTCTACGTTTTTACTTTTCGTGTTTTCTCAAAACTGTGGGACTAGTTACGCGCCGAAGTTTATACGGAAGAATATGGAATAAATAAGCCTGAGCAATAGTAAGAGTGCCTCGTGCTGCGCACGAGGCACTCCTCCTCCATTGCGAAGCTCAATGGAGGAGGAGTGCCACGTGGCGCAGCCGTGGCACTAATAATAATAATTAAAGCTGCAAGCAGTGATGAACGTTCCTCCACCCTTGTGCACGTTCAGGCTGCAGTGGAAGCTTGTATGACTTGATGTAGATTCTTCAGAACTGGACATTTAGTGGATGAAACACCCACGACTCTGTATATCAAACCATTCAAAAGTTATGGCAGAAAGTAGGAACTATCAGATATCGACCAATCAGATGAAGGGGGGGCGCGCTTTTTGGCGTCTAGCGTCGCCACGGTAACACTTTTGACTGAGAACAGCAATGCGCGTCGTCGCAGGATGGAGACGCACATTTTGATGAATAACACACCTGGGTGCATGTCAAAGGGGTGGTTCTTAATAAGTTCGTTCTTCGAGGGTGAGCAGCGCTTAGTAACCCACAAACAAAGCAGGGGTACAGCAACAAACATTTATTGCGCAAAGACGGTTATAAAATCAGGGGTGGGGAAAATGTCACTAAAAATGGGAGAACTGTTCTTAAAATGGCCAATCCATAAAAGGTTAAAAGGGTTAAAAGGTTAAAAGATGGACAGTCTCAGTCATTCCGTTCCGGGCTCACTGTCCTCTAGCGCCCCCTCTGGAAGCATCGGCAGTCAGGCCCACGCCAACAGGGATCCCCGGTCCGAGTCCGCCGGGGGCTCCCCAACCACCTGGGCCCCCATGGGCCTCTGTACATCAGTCCATCCTCCTCAGCTCTGCCCATTCTCCGTCCAGCCACCACAGTCCATCCACTCTCGTTCCTCCACTCTCCAGCTCGAATGGATCTCCCTTTAATATCTAGAGGGAATGGAACCCTCCCCTGGTCCACCATTGGTCTGGGGGGGCCAGCCTGCAGTGGTTCATTGGCCACTGCAGCTGTCAGTCAGACTCCGGTTCCTGCCTTAATAGTGTTCAGCTGTGTCTAATCAACTCAAAAAACAGGTAATTGCATGCCAACTCAAAAACACAGAAAAAGTTACATTTCAAAGTACAATAACTAAACAAAGCAACAAAAACATGCATGCAAATAAAATGTTTAACACAATAACATAATAAACAAACAATTAGACACAGCCTGGCACTCAGCATGACATGCACGTTACGGTTCGGGCCGTATTAATTGCCGAAGAAATGGCATAAATTGAGTCAAAATTACACGATTAATTCAAAATGGCCGACTTCCTGTTGGGTTTGGGCCATGGCTCCAAGAGACTTTTCTTTAAGTTGTGACATGATACAGGTGTGTAGCGATTTTCGTGCATGTACGTCAAACCGTATTGTGGGGCTTGAGGCACAAAGTTTTCTAGGGGGCGCTGTTGAGCCGTTAGGCCACGCCCATTAATGCAAACCATTAAATATCACATTTATCACCAGGCCTGGATTGGTGCAAAATTTGGTGACTTTTGGGCCACGTTTAGGGGAAAAAAAGGCCTTCCTTTTGTCAGAACAATAAGAAGAAGAAGAAGAAGAATTCCTGCACATACATTAGGGCCTTCGCACTGTGCTCGGGCCCTAATAAGACAAATATTCTTGTTAAGATTTTGAGTATTTGCAGTGTACACGAGTATATATTTTCCCTCTAACACTGTTAGAATATGTGATGTGAGCAAATCTTTGCCACAAAATCTTTATTTTTACTTTATTTCATGTTGATTTTACTGATGATGCAGGAAAAGGCTTGTGCGTCTTGTATCTTGAGATTTTCCTGAGGTTTAGCAGCAGGAAGTTGAGCAGCCGTCCGGACTCCGGTGCTCGGTTACTAAAAGGAAAAGATTAAATGAAGTTAAATAAAAACCTGAGGTTAAAAATATTCTATAAGGTTCCCAGTTAATTTCGTAGCGGCAGCGAAGCTTTGGCCGGGGCCTTGATGGTCTCAGAGGATTGTGGGAACTTTGAGCCGAGCCTCACATCTGCACACGACGGCTGGGGAGAAGAAACGGCTTCAAATGCTTTTCCTTTCCCACGAAACGAGGCCTCAGCTCCAGTCTGGGCAGGTCTGGGTTTGAGGGGGGGTTAGGAATAAAGAGGCCCCCATACCATTTTTTTCACACCGAGTACGAGTATTTTATTTGTGTACTCGCCGATACCGAGTACCGATACCATTTTTTTTTACATTTATTTATTTATCCTTTATCAGAGGTGTCAAGTAACAAAGTACAAATACTTTGTTACCTTACCTAAGTAGAAATTTTGGTTATCTATACTTCACTGGAGTAATTATTTTTCAGACGACTTTTTACTTTTACTCCTTACATTTTCACACAATTATCTGTACTTTTTACTCCTTACATTTTAAAAACAGCCTTGTTACTCTATTTCATTTCAGCCTTTAATAAAAACTATCCAGTTAAATTGCTCCATCCGGATAGGGTGAATTTGGTTGTTTTTTTATTTTATTTATCCTTTATTTATCCAGGAAAGTCCCATTGAGATACATTATCTCTTGGTTGTGGCACAGATGTTCTTGTCCAGTTTTGTTCTTACATCAGATTCCTGCAACTAAACTTGGATGTACATTCCAATAAAGGTTAGGATAAATGATAACATGAACATGAAGTTTGACTTTTTGCACCATTACAATACTTATAGGCAACTAGTCATCATATCTGCTGCTCTCTGAAACACATGTTAATGCTCAATAGTACACATATATGCTTCTTTAATATATTTATATTAACACATGTTAATGCTCAATAGTACACATATATGCTTCTTTAATATATTTATATTAACACATGTTAATGCTCAATAGTACACATATATGCTTCTTTAATATATTTGCATTATACTAAGATACATTCATTTTCAATGGCTTTTGTCCTTAATGGCTTTTTTCCCCCTTACATTACTTTTACTTTTATACTTTAAGTAGTTTTGAAACCAGTACTTTTATACTTTTACTTGAGTAAAAAACTTGAGTTGATACTTCAACTTCTACAGGAGTATTTTTAAACTCTAGTATTTATACTTCTACCTGTGTAATGAATGTGAATACTGAAGACACCTCTGTCCTTTATTTATCCAGGAAAGTCCCATTGAGATACAATATCTCTTCTGCCAGGGAGTCCTGGTCTAGATGGCAGCAGAGAAATAAATTCAGTTTCACATACAAGGACAAGTAACTTTACAAAAACATAAAAACATATCAAAACAAGAAACAAACAAACATAAAACATACAAGGATCAGAAAGCTAAAAAGAATTCATGACAAATAATGACACTTGATTAAAAACAATGGCATTGTTCTGTGAAAACTGATTTTAACATGTTTGAACACGTTAAGAGAGGGTAAATATTTCAAGTTGAGTATGTGTTGTACGATACTTCTACCACAAAAATAACTAGGCTAAAAATGCAATGAAGAAGGCAGTATTTTATTATTTGCAACTAGGAATGGGTGATATTTTACCGTTCACGATAAACCGCCAAAAAAATTCCCCACGGTAAGAATTTGTCATCTCACGGTAAAAACTCTAAATTGAGGAAATGAGAAAGAAAGAGAAAGAAAGAAAGAAAGAAAGAAAGAAAGAAAGAAAGAAAGAAAGAAAGAAATGAGCCTGAAAGAAAGAAATGAGCAAGAAAGAAAGAAATGAGCCAGAAAGAAAGAAAGAAAGAAAGAAAGAAAGAAAGAAAGAAAGAAAGAAAGAAAGAAAGAAAGAAAGAAAGAAAGAAAGAAAGAAAGAAAGAAAGAAAGAAAGAAAGAAAGAAAGAAAGAAAGAAAGATAAATTCCCGTTGATGTCACTTTTTGTATTGGTATTTTTTTTATCGTTATCGGGATAAATGCCAGAAATTATCGTGATACCGCCCATCCCTATTTGCAACAGATACATTCATAAATAAAATGAGAAGAATAACTATTTTAAACAAAAAATGATCTTTCTGTGTAAATAAAAAGTCTCCACACTGGAACTGTCTTCACATTTAAGATAATATGGACAATACCGATCCTGGTGTGTGCCCGGTTGCCGCATGATCCCGTTCCCCGCTGATCGTTCAGCCATTGCAGATAAAAAGAGGTTGCTGGTCCGACCCCCGTCTCCTCCCGGTTCCTCCAGCTGATGCAGCGTTCGTTGGGCTGGTTAGTTATTCAGCTACTGAACTTCCTCTCAACTCTGCGGGAGTCCTCGCTCTGATCCACGGAGCGACGCTACTTTCCCCCACGCAGCAGTTTTCAACTCGTTCCTGATCCAGAAACGAGACAAGTAGCAAAGATTGGACCCTTCTGCCTTGCTCATTACTGCCATCTATTTGTGGATCAAGATGGGAGTTAAAATCCCACTTTTCCACATTCATGCACTGTTTTTGATGAGTTTAAAAGCAGAAAAGGACTCAAGTACACACACACACACACACACACACACACACTCATAGTACCTAATAACATGACCAGTGAGTTTATAGTGATTGATTTTATTATCAAGGAAAATGAAATTTGACTTTTACAAACAAATGTATTTTGTATTTAGAAGTGAGTCCAACAACATTAGTGCGTACACGTGGTGTGTGTGTGTGTGTGTGTGTGTGTGTGTGTGGTGTTGAGGAATAATATAAATCCAGTTCAGAAGTCACTGTGGTGTAGAGAGTTTTATTCGGTAAGCCGGCGGTGAGCAGACCTACGTAGAGCGTGTCTGGGTTGGTGTGCCGACCCAGAGTGGTTGGAATCCTGACTTTTATACAGTAAGTTCAAAGTACAAAAGGCAGGAATAAACAAGCCAAGTGAGAGACAAAAACAATTTACAGTCAGATGTGATCTGTGGCCAAATGCCGTTATCGGGCATTTGCCATGACTGTCACTAAGTTATAAATTACCCCATAGGGTGTTCTTGTGGTTCAAGTCTGTGGCCAAATGAGTTGGTATTAATGTATCAGTCAGTCAGGAACTTCATCATATGGAGTTGGTATTAACATATCAGTCAGTCAGGAACTTCGTCATATGGCATTCCCGTGGTTCAAGTCTTTGTTGAACCAGTTCCAAGGTGTGGCCCCTGCAGGGGGTTGGAAGCTGGAGTTTCCCGTCAGCCACGGTGTCACAATGCCTCATCAATTCACAATTTTTTTTTTTTTTAGTTACAGTGGAGTACATAGTTTTAGTGGTAGTTTGAGTGATACATATTTTGCAAGTGAACCTTAGACATGTGATCGGAAGCCAAATAACAGTTAGGAATCCAAACCCAAGCAAAGCAAATCCTAACTGTTCTTTAAGGTATGTAATGTTTTGGCACACATTTTGATGTTCCTAGGTGAATGGTTAAGTTTATCACAGTATAATTGTCTAGTTTGTGGGGGTTTGTGACAGGTGCAGTGTTCATAAGAGGAATTGAAGTAGGGTAGGGTGTTCTCGTGGTTCAAGTCTTTGTTGAAGCTAGTTCCAAGGTGTGGCCCTTGCAAGGGGTAGGAAGCCGGAGCTTCAGGTCAGCCACGTTGTCACAATGCCTCATCAGTGGTTGTGTGTGGTTGTGTGTACATGTGTTGTGTGTGTGGTTGTGTGTACATTTCTGGGAGGTGCAGAAGAGCCCGTCCCTCCTCTTCTCCCATAATTCCCTAGTTTTAACGTTGTCCTGCGTCCCCCCCCCCCCCCCCCCCCCCCCCCCCACAGCGAGCCGCCGCCTGCAGAGGACGGAACAGATCCGTGTCATCAAAGAGTTCACGTTGGACTGTAAGACCATTCATTCATCTCACCCCGTGACCCCCCTACTCCACCGTGACCCCCTGCGACCCCTGTGACCCTCCTGCGATCCCACCGTGACCCCCGTGATCCCACCGTGACCCCAGTGACCTCTGTGATCCCACCGTGAACCCACCGTGACCCCCGTCGTAAAGATATCTCAAGCAGAATCAAATCCTGTCCAGCATGGCACCTACCCCCCCCAGGTAGAAGCACCTACCCCCCCCAGGTAGAAGAACCAACCCCCCCCCAGGTAGAAGCACTAACCCCCCCCAGGTAGAAGAACCAACCCCCCTGCTCCGCTCACTCCATCAACACAGGGATTTTCTCCTCAAACTGGCCGTGAATGATCAACCTGCATGTCGTAGTTCGGAGGAAGTCGTGAGTTGGTTCTGAGTTTGATGAAATCAACGTAACGTTTTGTGTTTTTATTTCTGCTGATTCTATTTGTGGAGAATAAACGATGAGAAACAGGAGGATTACACGATAAAAACACAATAAAAACACGATAAAAACACAATAAAAACACGATAAAAACATGCGGAAGAGCGTCTGAGTGGCCTGCAGGGAGATAGATAGAAATAACCCGGATGGCAGGATGAAAAGAAGAGGGTTGAAACACAAACACGTTTAGTCCATTAATGTTGGAAATGTTGATCTTTCCTCTGAACGAGGAGTTTGTTTGGGTTCTGGCCCGTGGCGTTTATGGCGTTTATGGCGTTTATGGTTTTACTCTCCGAGGGTGATGATGAGTCGCGTCTCGTTTCAGGATTAACGTAGACGTTTGTTGACGTGGCACCATTTCCCCCGGTGATCCCATCACCCTGGATTCACACTGAAAGCGCAGCAGTCATAGACGTCCGGCTGCCATTCAATCAGTACGTTTACATGCAGCAGTTCAATCGGATTTCTGATCGTATAAGACATCGTTCGGACTTTTAAACTGCATGTAAACACCTCAATCCGATCTACTTCGGACCTTTTTGGGACATTTAATAATTGGATAGCAACACCTGGATAATTCGTTCACAGTCAGAATGTTAACGCCATGTATACGGAGACATCGGATATTGCAGTCTGCGCATGCTGGAGAATTTCCTCTGGGGGGCATTTACCCGGAAGTGAAAGGAGACTGTTGGGTCCAAATCAACATTACATAATTCATAACGAGGAAAGACACAGAGACTACCTTGGAATGGGTTTTTAGCGCACTCCTGCAGGAGGGGAAGAGCAACAGGAGTGCAGAGCAACGTGTGGCCCTCATTGAGAACTCCTGAGCTTCCCCAAGTTCCTCCCCCAAGAAGATGCTTTTATTAAGAAACTTTGACAGGAAATTACGATATAAGGACAGTCAACGGTAAACAATTAGACAGTGGGGTGGAAGTGATAACGTGTGATTGAGTCCTGACATTACAGTGGTCAGCTGTCACCAGGACAGTCCAAAACCTGAGTAGATCAGGAAGTGGCTGCCGTGACTTCTGTTAGCCAAGCATGTGACGGTTTCATAATGACAAAACAAGTTCAAAGGTTGAATTAACCTCACAAGACGGCGCGTGTTAAATAGTTGTTTAAACACCAACATGAATATCGCAATAGAGATGGCAGAAGCTTCATCAGGACACCGGAGCAGATAGAAATAAAGTGGAAAAATATACGGAAGGCATAACGTTGGCGCCAAACAACCGGAAGTGGCTCTTTGTTGAAATGGTTACAATGGTTACCATGGTTACAGCGCCACATAGCGTCATGGAGTCAGCCATGCTCTGGACATTTATCCGATTCTCTGAACAGCAGGTAAACTCAGACAAGTGATTGGGTTCTGGATGTTTATCTGATACGATCAGAAATCCCATTTCTTTTCTGCATGTAAACGTACTGATTGTCTATGAGAGCTGCTGCGAGAGGATCGGAGGCTCCAGAGCGTCAATTTCAAGTTGAAAAAAATCTCAACTTTATGCAAATGAGCAGCGGCGACGCCGAGGCAGCGTCCAATCACAGCCCGGGATTCCCGAAGCGAGAAGCCTCAATGCAGATTGTAAATAACAAATATGGACCGTTGTTTTCCTGTGCAGCGTACCGGTGGGAGACGTCCTGCCAGAGCTCCAGCTGGTTGTCCCCGGAGCCTCCGGGGTCCCGGTACGACCTCAGCGATGCCCAAAACGACATCCGGCGGGGCGGCAGCACGCGCTCCCTGCAGCTGGACTACCGGATGCTGGGCCACGGTGGCCACGCCGGCCACGGCGGCCACGGCGGTGAGGGCCACGAGCGAGACCCGGGGAGCCGGAGAAGCACCTTCCAGTGGGAGAGGAGGCCGGACCAGCGAGACCGTCAGCATTTTTATTTTTAATTAATTTTTTTTTAATTAATTTTATTTTTATTCTTTATTTCATTCAAAATAATACAACAGACAACTCAACACAAAAACTCAAAATCTTAACAAGAATATTTGTCTTATTTCTAGTTAAAATGTCTCATCTTTAGTCAAAAAAAAAATCTCATTACACTTAAAACAAGACTCATCACTGGAAAATCTGGAAAAAACAACAATGTTCAGCTGTTTCAAGTAGATTTTCACTCAAAATTTCGACTTTTTTCTCGAAAATTTCGACTTTTCTCAAAATTTTGACTTTTTTCTCCAAATTTTGACTTTTTTCTCGACTTTTTTCTCAAAATTTTGACTTTTTTCTCAAAATTTCGACTTTTTTCTCAAAATTGTGACTTTTCTCGACTTTTTTCTCAAAATTTTGACTTTTTTCTCAAAATTTTGACTTTTTTCTCAAAATTTCGACTTTTTTTCTCTACTTCTTTGTCAAAATTTCGACTTTTTTCTCAAAATTTCGACTTTTTTCTCAAAATTTCGACTTTTTTTCTCTACTTCTTTGTCAAAATTTCGACTCTTTTCTCAGAATTTTGACTTTTTTCTCAAAATTTCGACTTTTTTTCTCTACTTCTTTGTCAAAATTTCGACTCTTTTCTCAAAATTTTGACTTTTTTCTCGACATTTCATCTTTTTTCTCAAAATTTCTCAAAAACTGATATTTTCGCCTCTACGTTTTGAAAAATACCATCATTTCCAGGAGCAGCCAAACCTACAGGGGGCAGTGTAAAAAGAAGATAAAGTCATGCTAGCCAATCAGAATCCTGGAAAAAACAAAAAAATGACACGAGTACACTGCAAAAACTCAAAATCTTAACAAGAATATTTGTCTTATTTCTAGTTAAATGGAAAAATCACTGGAAAAAAACAAAAATTTTCACTTGAAATAAGTAGAAAAATCTGCCAGTGGAACAAGATTTTTTTGCCTGTAATGAGAAGATAAATCTTGTTCCACTGGCAGATTTTTAACTAAAGATGAGACATTTTAACTAGAAATATTACAAATATTCCTGGTAAGATTTTCTGTTTTTGCAGTGCACAATCGTTCCTAAGCGTGAATGAAAGGGGGCAGGAAGAAGAAGAATCTTATTTACTCTGCCCCTTTTTTTCCAAGAAGTCAAATTACAAAGAACGTAAATTGAAAAATTAAAAAAGCAACAACTAAGTACATTTAAAAAAAAAAAAAAAAAAAAAAAAAAAAAAAAAATCAAATAGCCGCCGGCTATGGGGATGTCAATCAAACTTAAATAAATATAAATATAAAGTCGTAATATTAAATATATTATAAATATATAAATATAACTTCACAAGATGCTCAATATTCAACATTTTAACACACTCTTCCTGTTAGAGTATTATTATTATTATTATTATTATTATATTACGACTTTATTCTCGTAATTTTTACGACTTTATTCTCATAATTTTACGACTTTATTCTCATAATTTTACGACTTTATTCTCATAAATTACGACTTCTCATAATTTTACGACTTTATTCTCATAAATTACGACTTTATTCTCGTAATTTTACGACTTTATTCTCATAATTTTACGACTTTATTCTCATAATTTTACGACTTTATTCTCAGAAATTACGACTTTATTCTCGCAATTTCCACATTTTCTTTTGTCTTAGTTTGGCCCTAATACTCCCTCGTAGTAAAGTATTTTTATGAGCTTTAAACATAATTTGCAGAATACTATAGTCTACTAATTTATGAAATTTCAACAATTGTAACTGAAGGAATAAAGGATTTGAATCTCATTATCATTTTCTACTGATTTTATTCTTATGGCTCTTTTTTTGCAGAATGAAAATTGACTGAATACTGTATATGTTTTACAGGCATTTCCCCAAACTTCAACACAGTAGGTCAGCGTCGCCACGGCAACCACGGCAACGACAGCAGCGACGACGACAGCCCCGTGTACGAGGAGTACCGCGAGCCGGGCCGCGACGCGGAGCCGGCCCGGGACCGGGACGAGGACGAGGACGCCACGTACGACACGCTGCCCCCGACCCGCCGGGCCTACGAGGGCTACCCGTCCAGCCCGCCGGGCCTGCACCTGCACCCGGCCCAGCTGCTGCCGCCCCTGCGGGCCTGGGACCTGCAGGAGGACCAGGGGGGGCCCGGGGGGCCCGGGGGCGCCGGCGGCCCCCCCGCGGCCGGGGCCGGCTCCGGGGGCGACGAGCTGGAGCGGCTGCTCAACCTGGTGTCGCTCCGGGCCCGGAGGGCCACGCGGACCAAACGGGCCTCCACCGGCTCGGAGCCGGCCACCGGCTGGGACGGGTTCAAGTGAGACCCGGACCAGGATTTTTACTCCGACTTTACGCGTCACGAGGGGGGTGGGGGGGCAGTGGCCCCCCCAGAACCACCACTGACCCAGATCAAGAATAAGGCCAAGCCTTTGGAATCTGCAAGAGAGAAAACTAATAAACAGAAACAGAAACAACAACCAGTCCAGGTTTCCACGTAGCCGGGTATTTACAAAAACGGATATTTCCCCCTCTACGTTTTGAAAAATACCATAATTTACACGAACCTGCATAAATAGCTGCATCAACATTTAGACTTTCTCAAAATTTTGACTTTTTTCTCGACTTTTTTCTCAAAATTTTGACTTTTTTTCTCAAAATTTCAACTTTTTTCTCACTTTTTTTCTCAAAATGTTGACTTTTTTCTCAAAATTTCAACTCTTTTCTCAAAATTTCAACTCTTTTCTCAATATTTCATCTTTTTTCTCAATATTTCATCTTTTTTCTCAAAATTTCTCAAAAAAGGGATATTTTCCCCTCTACGTTTTGAAAAATACCATCATTTCCAGGAACCTGCATAAATATCTGTTAAGGTGCTATGAGCAGCCAAACCTACAGGGGGCAGTGTAACGAGAAGATAAAGTCATGCTAGCCAATCAGAATCCTGGAAAAAAAACAACAAATGACACGAGTACACTGCAAAAACTCAAAATCTTAATAAGAATATTTGTCTTATTTCTAGTTAAATGGAAAAATCACTGGAAAAAACAAAAATTTTCACCTGTTTCAAGTAGATTTTCACTTAAAATAAGTAGAAAAATCTGCAAGTGGAACAAGATTTTTTTTGCTTGTAATAAGAAGATAAATCTTGTCCCACTGGCAGATTTTTCTACTTATTTCAAGTGAACATTTACTTGAAACAGGTGAAAATTGTTAAAGTTAAAGTTATTTTTCTGGTAATGACTCTTGTTTTAAGTGTAATGAGATTTTTTGACTAAAAATGAGACATTTTAACTAGAAATAAGACAAATATTCCTGGTAAGATTTTGAGTTTTTGCAGTGTAACTTCCAGTTACTTCCAAAATGGAATGAGAGTCTTTGGTTTGGAGTGACAGAGAAGTGGAGTTACTTTTAAGTGTGACTTTAGAATATAAAACAGGTAAAATACAAGAAAATATTGACGGTTACAAACAAATTGTAACCACAGGTGTCACTCATGACGCTGGTGACGTTTCTGTCTCATAATGTGACGTTCTGAAGCCTAAATGTCCGTTGTTCTCCGTTTACAAGCAAACGTGAAGACGGACTTTTTAAAAATCTCCACTTTGGCCGGAGTTTTCAGAAATGATGGTTTTTGGTGATTTTGATCTTCGTTTTCGTGTAAACGAACGGCCCAAACGCATGAAAACACCACGGTTTTTGCTACGTGGAAACGGGGCCTAAGACCATATGTTCCTCCGTTATTCTGCAGTAAACTACCCCCCCCCCAGGTCCGTGAGACCCGGAGGAAATATGGACCTGGACTGGGAAACGCAGCGATGAATCGATGCTTTTCCATTTATATTTCAGCGCTGGGAGGTGGCGTGACGGCCACGTGTGGACAGGAAGTCCTGCTTCATGTGCTTCACCTCACGGACGTGTTATTTCTACTGACTCGCGCTCAGGGTGGTCGTGGACAGAAACGTCCACCCCGGTCCGAGAAAAACTCGGGGACGATAAAGTAACATTTAATCATCCATGAATATTTATGTAAAAACCAGTGGACTGTGTGGGATCTTGTACAGAAACACGAGGATCGTGATTAAAAACTGTTCCTGATCGTGGCTTCCTTTTTTTCCTCTCTCTTGTCTGCATATTTATATATATATATATATATATATATATATATATATATATATATATATATATATATATATATCAATGGTTACGTTGTTTTTTGCTTTTTTGTTTTGTTTTTACATATATGTAAGAGGGATGGGGGGGGTGTTGAGGGGTGGCTGCAGGAAAACACACAACGGGCACACGAGCCTTTGGAATCTACAAGAGAGAAAACAAACAAACAGAAGCGGGAACAGGCAGAGACACAAACAGCAACCAGACCTGGGGCCTTATGTACTAAGAGTGCGTGAATTTCAATGTGAAACCAAGCGTGGAATCTACACGTAACAAACAATTCAGATGTAAAAAATGAACCTTGACTACCTTGACTGAGTTTCCCATCTATAGTGTGTCAATGACACGTTGTCGGGCCCGAATGGCAGCTGCATGGGGTTGCACAAGGGGGGGTGCTGGCTCTGGCTCGTCTGCTGGCTCCTCCACCTCAGCCAGTGGGACGCCATGGCGGTGCGGCAGATTGTGCAAGGTGGCACAAGCAAGAATGATGCGGTCCACCTTGTCGGGGCGGTACAGCAGCATCCCCCCGCTCCTGTCCAGACAGCGCCACCGACATTTCAGCTGCTGGATCGCTCGCTCTACAACAGCTCTAGTGATGGTATGAGCGTGGTTGTAAGCGAGTTCTCGGGCAGTCTGGGGGTTGGTGAGGGGGGTCAACAACCACCCCTTCAGTGGATAGCCGCTGTCACCTGACGGGTTGTCAATGGACACTAATGAACTGTGAAGTGGCTTTATTGTCGACATTGTAAGCGATCACTTACCAAGGAGCCATCCATTCCGCACCCTGCCAGCTTGGAGCCTCATCCCCATCAGGCTGTTGGTGAGGATGAAGGAGTCGTGGGTCGAGCCAGGCCACCTTGCCACAACATTTGTGAAGCGCATCTGTGCGTCACATATGATCTGCACGTTGATGGAATGAAAGGTTTTGCGATTGACAAATTCATCCACCGATGGCGCCTTTATTGCAATGTGTGTGCAGTCAATCACACCGATTACATTAGGGAAACCGGCAATCGCTGCAAATTGCGTTTTAATATTTGCAAGGTCAGCTGCACCACACGGGAATCTGATGTACCTGCCGAACATGCGGATGATCCCGTCCCATACAGCTGGCATTACCCGGCTCAGTGCAGACTGGCTTATTCCTGACCGGTCTGCCAACTCGCACTGGTAGGACCCGGTAGCCAGGAAACCAAGCGTGGTCAGCACTTGCAGGGGGACAGGTAGTGCGTGGCTCCTCCTTGTGCCCCTCTCCAGACTCGGACCCAACTCAGCACAAGAGGATGGCTCTTGGAAATCTGAAACGGCTGAACAGCCAGTCATCATCATGGGCCAGTAAATCAGTGTGGTCCCTGAAGACGCGCTCCCTCCTGATTCTGCCACTATTGCAGTCGTCTACCACGAGCAGTACTGCCTTTGTGATTTGCACAGGTTACGTTGTCCTGCGCCGACCTTTATTTGTTCAGACCATGTGGTTAATTGTGTAATTGGTGCATTTCCACCCGTGTGTCACTTATTTGGTGATTGGGGACTGTCGTGTCCTTCACGTGGTCGTGAACTTATTGCTGACGTTACGTTTCCTCATATTCTGCACTTCACTGCATCACCAGTGAGTGTCGCCAACGGACAGAACCTCAGAAAAGTGTGTGTAACAGCCTTAATGTGTGAGTGAAGGACCGCAGCTTTCTACGTTCACGTCATTCTTTATACATCCGACCGTGAGCGTTGAAAGTGGCGAATGCACATTTTTTGTGCACCGCACGCTTTGTACATCAGGCCCCTGGTCTCTAATGGTACTTTTCCACCAGCACCTACTCGGCTCTACTCATCTCAACTCGGCCTGGTTTCTTTTCCACTACAATCATCACCTGGAGCAGAAGTAGGAGGTTGGAGAAGCTGCTGTCACGTATTTGATTGTGTATCTAAAGGAAAAAGACAACAACACTAAAGATGTAGAACCTGGAGGAGATGATAGATGTGCTGCTGGATCTGTGACTCGTGTTTGATATCAAGTTAAATTAAAGCTGCAAGCAGCGATGAACGTTCCTCCACCCTTGTGCACGTTCAGGCTGCAGTGGAAGCTTGTATGACGATGTAGATTCTTCAGAACTGGACATTTAGTGGATGAAACCACCCACAACTCTCTGTATCAAACCATTCAAAAGTTATGGCAGAAAGTAGGAACTATCAAATATGGACCAATCAGAAGAAGGGGGGCACGCTTTTTGGCGTCTATCGTCGCCACGGTAATGTTTTTGAAAGAGAAAAGTAATGAGCGTCGCAGGATGGAGACGCACATTTTGATGTATAACACACCTGGGTGCACGTTACGGTTCGGGCCGTATTAATTGCCGAAGAAATGGCATAAATTGCGCCAAAATGACACGATTAATTCAAAATGGCCAACTTCCTGTTCGGTTTCGGCCATGGCGCCAAGAGACTTTTCTTTAAGTTGTGACATGATACAGGTTTGTAGCGATTTTCCTGCATGTACGTCAAACCGTATTGTGGGGCTTGAGGCACAAAGTTTTCTAGGGGGCGCTGTTGAGCCGTTAGGCCACGCCCATTAATGCAAACCATTAAATATCACATTTTTCACCAGGCCTGGCTTGGTGCAAAATTTGGTGACTTTTGGGGCAAGTTTAGGGGGAAAAAAGGCCCTCATTTCGTCGGAAAAATAAAAAAGAAGGAAAATTCCTACAGATACATTAGGGCCTTCGCACTGTAAGTGCTCGGGCCCTAATAATAATAACCTTTATACCTTCCAGTGACTTTTGGGATGCTGCTGTTATTCATCCTAAAATTACAAATGGCCCATCTATACCTTTGATTTTGACACAATAAGTAATGTTCTAGCTTAAACTCTACATAAATATCACATGATGTTCGTCCTATAGAGTTCACTTCGCCATTTTTGCAGAAATTGATCTTTAAACCTTTTGCTCAACAGTTAGTTTCAGCCCCCGAAGTGCATGGTGGGTAAATATGCTCAAAGCTGGGAGTTGTTTGACATGAGATGCTCGGTTGGTGCAGCTGCAGCCGAGCAGAGCAGAGCCCCCTGATAGCAGAGTGTAAATGTTCCCACTCCCAACAACAACAAACGGGAGGCAGAGCTAAATAAACTCTCTGTTAAACAACTCAGCGTGGTTACATTTACATAGAAATCAAGATGCTGACAAAAGTCTAGGGAGGAGGATTAAACTGGAGTTTCAGGCCACGTTTCCACATAGCCGGGTATTTACAAAAACGGATATTTCCCCCTCTACGTTTTGAAAAATACCATAATTTCCAGGAACCCGCATAAATACGCTGTTAAGGTGCTATGAGCAGCCAAACCTACATGGGGCAGTGTAACGAGAAGATAAAGTCATGCTAGCCAATCAGAATCCTGGAAAAAAACATCAACAAATGACACGAGTAACTTCCAGTTACTTCCAAGATTAACTTGTTATATGTTGTTTGGGGGCATCCCCTGAACAGACAGACGTTAGTTTGGTGCAGATCGGACCTGTACTTTTCGATGGGTGGGGCTTTGAAACTTCACCTTTTCTAACATTCGAACGGACGCCGTTGCCACAACATTTGACCAAACCAAGTAAAACTTGTCCTGTGGCCTCCATATGGGGCCTAGATTGGGCTTGCCAAGTCTCAACTCTGTGAACCCTCTGCAACGCCAACTAGCTCTGTGGAAGTCATACAGCCACGGGACCAAAAGATCCTAGCAAAGGGCCTTCTGCATTGCAACATAGTCAAAAATCAGCCTCCCAGCTCAAAGCGTTAGTGAATTAATCAAAAAACACACAAAAAAGGCCAGAAAAGGCCCCACACACGGTGAACTTTGACACTTCCGAAAGTCACACAGATCTGAAACTCGGCAGAGTGGATGAGAGTCACCTCCTGATACAGAGCCTAGAATTTCAGCCTCTTAACTCAAAGCGTTAGTGAACTATGCAAAAAAAGACATTAAATAGGCTTCGTAGGCCCGAAAAGCAACACATGCGGTGACCTTTGACACTTCCGAAGGTCACACAGATCTGAAACTCGGCACAGTGGATGAGAGTCACCTCCTGATACAGAGTATAGAATTTCAGCCTCCTAGCTCAAAGTGTTAGTGAATTGTGCAAAATAGACACGAAATAGGCCTCATAGGCAAACCTATAACAATACATAACAAACCTCCTGTGCCTACTGAGCATTAGTAACATGGGGTTAGCCATAGAAAGGGGCGATAATGAGGTAGCTCCATAGCAAGCATTAATAACATGGGGTTAGCCATAGAAAGGGGCGATAACAGCCTCCTGCGCCTACTAGTAGGTAGAGTAGGGCCCTACTGGCCCATATCTATGGGATGATTGTGATCGTTTTGTCCTTCATTCAATGGTTTGACAGCAGTCAAATCGGGTGACGGATCCCATTGACTTTGCATAGTACTATATCTGTGGTGCTCCGATTAAAACCTCATTAAAACACTGCTAAAACAGCGTTAAAAACGTGCTTTTACAAACTAACAGTAACAAACAGTACCTTGCGCGACAAAAACTCATAATTTAGCCACTATAACAAAGAATAACATAATAATAATGTCATAATCCGTGTATATATCACGACCACGGATCCCATTGACTTTGCATGGTACAAAATCCGTGGTGCTCACACGGAATTATACCATTTTCCGTGTATATACCACGGAAAATAGTGGTGAGAGGTCGTGGGCATTTCACGGATTTTTGTGAGATCAGGTTGAAACACCACCTTGGTGTGCAACGGCGTCTCAATTGTCCGAGTCCGAGAAACCAGAGACCCGAGACAAGACAAAGACCAGTCGCAACAACTACAAGTCTAGTGTGTGTGTGTGTGTGTGTGTGTGTTTGTGTGTGTGTCTGTGTGTGTGTGTGTGTCTGTGTGTGTGTGTTTGTGTGTGTGTCTGTGTGTGTGTGTCTGTGTGTGTGTGTGTGTGTGTGTGTGTGGTCCATGAAGAAAGACCTTTCACCTTTAACGTATCTCTTAGAGCAACAGCCATTAGATGCTAATGATGGAAGGATTCTTTTGTGGTCCTGTAAAGTAGAAATCCTCTCTGAAAGCAGCTGGCGATCACACGAAGCTAATCTTATTTACTTGTGCCGGGGTTTATGAATGCAAGGCAGATAAAACAAGAACACACAATTTGATAAAGATGCCCTGAGCAGCAGTCACTTCCAATCCTCTCTGCATGTTCTGATCTGGTGTATCATGATGTTCAAACGTCCCTGCAGGGTCAAGGCCTCAGACGCTTGTACGTCTCTGGAATAATCAGACACCAGAGACGCTTCTGCAGAGATCGGTGATATGGAAGCAAGAAAAAAAAGGACCCCCGTTACCTGATCATGATTTCAGGGTGGACCCCCCAATGTTTCAGTTGTAGCTTAATTATGGGCATGCCAAGTAATGGCATGACCATATTGCAATCGTCCAGAATGGCCCAATAGGCAATGTTGCTAGCATTTTGCTAACAAGCTAAAGTCGCAAAAGTCCCCTTGCGCACCAGCGGGTGTACAGCATGACCCCGCTCTGATGTGGAAAAGAAAAATCCCCCAAAAATAAAACACGCCCGAAATAACCTGAAAAATTAAGGCGATATATTAGTATACAGAAACGGTTTCCCTTTTCTTCTTCTTCTTATTCCGCACACTTTTTTCGTCCGTTAATACGGCCCGAACTGCAACGTGCACCCATGCATGGCATACATCGTTAGATGCGTCTCCATCATGCCTCGATGGTTCATTATTTTTCTCAGTCAAAAGTGTTACCGTGGCAACGCTAGATGCCAAAAAGCAAAAAAAAAAGGCGAAAATTCGGACGCTTATTGCTCGGCCGAACTTTATCGTAGAGACATCGTTCAAATTTACAAGCACTCGGCCCGATTGTCACTAAAGGACCGTACAACCTCATCATGCTAATTGTTACGGTTTTTGCGACATTTAACTTTCAATTTAAAAAAAAAATTCAATTTTATTTTGGACGCTTGTTGCTAGGCAACAGTTTATCGTACAGACATCATTACAACAATGACCAACCCAAATTAAATATCTCAGAGACATCGATCCAACGTTAAAAGACTCGGGATGATGTGGACTACAACATACTGAAGTTTCATTAGGCTGTTGTTTACCATGGCAACAAAATGGCAACAAAACCTATGCATTTTTATGGGGGAGAATATGAATAAATCATCTGTAAATGTGGCCCGAACCGCAACTTGCATTCAGGCCTTGGTTTGGTTGTTGGTTGCCTTGGTCAGTTACGTCTCTGCAAACGTAACTGACGTTTGCAGAGACGTAACTGACGTTTCCAGAGACGTAACTGACGTTAGCAGAGACGTAACTGACGTTAGCAGAGACGTAACTGACGTTAGCAGAGACGTAACTGACGTTAGCAGAGACGTAACTGACGTTAGCAGAGACGTAACTGACGTTAGCAGAGACGTAACTGACGTTAGCAGAGACGTAACTGACGTTAGCAGAGACGTAACTGACGTTTGCAGAGACGTAACTGACGTTAGCAGAGACGTAACTGACGTTAGCAGAGACGTAACTGACGTTAGCAGAGACGTAACTGACGTTTGCAGAGACGTAACTGACGTTAGCAGAGACGTATTCTGACGTTTGCAGAGACGTAACTGACGTTAGCAGAGACGTAACTGACGTTAGCAGAGACGTAACTGACGTTTACACAGAAGTAACTGACGTTTGCAGAGACGTAACTGACGTTAGCAGTAACTGACGTTAGCAGTAACTGACGTTTGCAGAGACGTAACTGACGTTAGCAGGGACGTAACTGACGTTAGCAGAGACGTAACTGACGTTTGCAGAGACGTAACTGACGTGGCTCCCCTTAGCACCCGAGCTGTGGAAAAACAAACCGGTTCCAGCTGGTTCCCAAGTTGAACTAGTTGTGAACCAGAACCAGCACTGGAACCCGTTTGGTGGAAAAGGGGTATGAGACCTCGAGGTTACAGCCATCAAGAGCGTTCAGAAACCTGAAGCCTTTCTAGGAAAATTCAAGACGAGTCACAAGACCCTACGATTAGCAGCAATGAGGCTCGATGCTGTGCAGGATTCTTTCCAACATAAACCTCTCATTTTCCTGCAGCTGGAAAACTGAAAGTCAGTTAAATACCGATAGATACATACTAAATAATATATGGCTCCAAAGATTAATCGCTGAGTAACCTTGCTTCAAAGCTTAATCTGGGATTAAGGTAAGAGGCTGCCAGCAAACGACTGCTGAGCAGAAACTCTGAGGTTCCACAGGAACGTTTTACCCACCGCAAGCAAAACTAATACTGCTTTTACTGGAGGATGTAACAACAGAGTTACACGGGGGTTTGATTATTTATGCTTTTGTTCTTTATAGCGCTTTGAAAATAGAAATGTAGATAATGTAATCTGTGATGTAGCAGCGATGTCCAACGATGGCGGTGCTTTTGGCTGTGTTTTATATTTATTTCTTTAAGTAGGTAAAACTCTCATCGGTATTTTCCAGTGAAGCTGCATCCCATGGCAAAAAGGTTACATCACAATCAATCAATCAATCAATCAAACTATTTTTATAAAGCTTTTTTCATACATTATGTGTAGCATATAGTGCTTTACATGTTTAAACATGGTACAATTTAAAAAGTTAAAACGGGGCCCAAACCTACGGGGACCGAGACCCGCCATTGCGGAAAATTAAAGAAACGCTGCAAATAAAAAGAAACGCCGTTGCAAATTTAAAAAAAACGACGAAAATAAAAAAGCCACAACGGAAGTGAATTACCGGGGACTATTTTTGCCGATGCACCGGTGTTTTTCTGTGAGAGGAGAAGAAAACGAAGAGGACGTAAGTGAAGAGGAAGAAATAAGAAAAGCGATGAATAAGAAGAACAACGAACAAGAAAATACGTGAAAAGTTTAGTGTTCAATGTCGCTACGTGTCATTTTTAGTGTGCAACACCGGTGCGTCGGCAAAAATAGTCACTTCCGTTGTGGCTTTTTTATTTGCGTCGTTTTTTTATTTTATTTGCAGAGGCGTTTCTTTTTGTTTGCAGCGTTTATTTTATTTGCAAAGCGTTTATTTTATTTGTAGCAGCGTTTGTTTCTGTTTGCAGCGTTACTTTTATTTTCAGCAATGGCGGGTCTCGGCCACCGTACAAACCCCCCGCGGCACCAAACCGCACAATAATGTCAATAATGTTCCATCGTTAAGCGAATGAAACACCGGTTGGACGGGGGAGAGATGTTGGTGCTGATGCAGCACGTTGGGCTGGTTTTATTATCAGTCTAAAGGTTTGTGATGTGTTCAGATCAGGGAACAAGCCTCCATGGGGCCCTAGGGGGCCAATAATAATACTGATTATTGATCCTTCACACACCCACTATAAATGTATTTCAAAGTTTCTTTAGACGGGACAATGCATATTAATGCACACTACATTAAGCAGTAAGAATACACCGGGTTTAGCAGTAATGCTAGTTTCCACCCGCAGTCCCCACAAACAACCAGACACACTCACACTCACACCTATGGGCAATTTAGAATGATCAATTAACCTAGCATGCATGCATGTTTTTGGACTGTGGGAGGAAACCGGAGTACCCAGAGGAATCCCACGCAAGCACGGGGAGAACATGCAAACTCCACACAGAAAAGACCTGTCGGGCCTGGGAGTCGACCGGGGACCTTCTTGCTGTGAGGCAACAGTGCTAACCACTAAGCCACCGTGCTGCCCTAATGTATTTCATGTTCTTCCCTGTCATCACAAATACACTTGTAAAACTAGATGTAAGGACTTTTTTCTCAAAATTTCGACTTTTTTCTCGACATTTTGACTTTTTTCTCAACATTTCGACTTTTTTCTCAAGATTGTCCTTCAAAGTTGAAATGTTGAAAAAAGGCGAAAATTCGACTTTATTCACGAAATTTCAACTTTATTCTTGAAACTGTATTTCAACATTAATCTCGACATTTCGACTTTTTTCTCGAAATTTCGACTTTTTTCTCAAAGTGCACAATAAAAAAAAATCTTCCCCTCTCAAATATTTTTTCTCCTGCCTGGCCCTGCTACTCTTCCGTACATTCCAGAGTTTTGGATCTAAGTGTAATATTAAATTGATGACCAGATGTTTGACAGAAGGGTGAATGAAGATTGCTACTGTGTCTAGTTGAATTAACATCAGATGAAAAAGTAAAAAACTGCTGGAAAGTGACAGGAAGATCTTGTTTTCTATTGATAAACTTATGCACAAACAAGCATGAGTGAAAAACATGAAGTTTATTAAGGATAATAGTGAATATTTCATAAAAAGAGGTGCAGATGTTTGGTGTCTACCAGACTGAGATCGTTCTTAAGAATCTTTTTTGGATTATCGGTAATTTGTTGAGAAAAGTTGGATAAGTTACATCATACCTGGCAATACCTGCTGGTGATCAGTTCATCGAGTATTTGATTACCAATACCTTCTTAATTCCTACGGAAACAGGTACTTGGTTTTATTTTGTCATACATTTTGTATTAAGAATCTCATGGTAGCAAGATCATCATGGTAATGTCATAAAGGGCATAGAGAATAGAAGCAGCAGGTCAGAGATTCTCTCCTCTTACTATGCTAAAAAAATAAAATAAAACAAAAAAACTACAGCAATCTTACCAGGAATATTTCTTATTTCTTATTTCTAGTTAAAATGTCTCATTTTTAGTCAAAAAATCTCATTACACTTAAAACAAGAGTCATTACCAGAAAAATAACTTAGAAAAATAGAAAAATCTGCCAGTGGAACAAGATTTATCTTCTCATTAGAAGCAAAAAAATCTTGTTCCACTGGCAGATTTTTCTACTTATTTCAAGTGAAAATCTACTTGAAACAGGTGGAAATTGTTCTTTTTTCCAGTGATGAGTCTTGTTTTAAGTGTAATGATATTTTATTTGACTAAAAATGAGACATTTTAACTAGAAATAAGACAAATATTCTTGTTAAGATTTTGAGTTTTTGCAGTAATAAAACAGACAAAAAAATGCTAATTTCCTCCAATTTTCCTCCATTCACAATGATATCCACAGAAAGTATATGTATCCACTAGAGAATGAACAAAGAGTACACATAATGTGTATATAATGTATATACAAAGTATTCTAAACATACAAACAAAAAAAAAACAGGTACTGGTTGAATAAAAACATGTTATCAGGTGGAAACATTTAACGAAATCTCTTTTTTGCAGAAAAAACAGATTTGGGGTTAATCTGAGCGTCTGTGGCCGGTGTGTGTGTGTGTGTGTGTGTGTGTGTGTGTGTGTGTGTGTGTGTGTGTGTGTGTGTGTGTGTGTGTGTGTGTGTGTGTGTGTGTGTGTGTGTGTGTGTGTGTGTGTGTGTGTGTGGTGCTTTACGTTACGTAACAAAGACTTTTCTAAATAGATCCTGCAGAATTGTGTGCTTGGCCTTTCTTGAGGAGTGAACTCGGCCGCCCTCGGGGAGATTTAACTCCGTTAAGTCTCACATGGACCACATGTTAATATCAGCTGGCGGCGGAGGAGCTGTTGATAAATCACGACCTGAAGGATGTTCTGTTGCTTATGGGATTTAAAAAAGAAGAAAAAAAGGGCACCAGCGAGCCCTGGGAGAGTCTCTGCTCCCCTCTGTGCTTATATACGCATTATTTTACCCACAGATACAGGACAGACGCCTGCAGGCACTTTCCTCAGACAAAGATGTGACATATACACACCAGGAAACTTTATCGACACCGTAGACACTCAGACTCATGCATGTTGAATCTTAAAAACCCCAGTAATGTGTTAGTATAGTCGTTTCTAGCTGCAGCATTCAGGTTTACACTGCAAAAACTCCAAATCATAACAAGAATATTTGTCTTATTTCTAGTTAAAATGTCTCATTTTTAGTCAAAAGAAATTAAAACACTTAAAACAAGACTCATCACTGGAAAAAACAACAGTTTTCACCTGTTTCAAGTAGATTTTCACTTAAAATAAGTAGAAAAATCTGCCAGTGGAACAAGATTTTTTTGCTTGTAATGAGAAGATAAATCTTGTTCCACTGGCAGATTTTTCTACTTATTTCAAGTGAAAATTTACTTGAAACAGGTGAAAATTGTCAAATAACAAGCTATTTTTCTGGTAATGACTCTTGTTTTAAGTGTAATTAGATTTTGTGACTAAAAATGAGACATTTTAACTAGAAATAAGACAAATATTCTTGTTATGATTTTGAGTTTTTGCAGTGAAAGTTCACGGTTTCTGCTAAAGGAACGATTGAGCGGCAGGATCGCTTCACCACAACGAGGGTCAAGCGGCAATAAACCACCGTGAATTTAAATATTTAACAGCACTATGGGCCAAACTGATAAATAAAACCCCTTTAGGTGTAAAAAATATACAAATGATTCTGTAAGATGTAAGATCCTTGTGTTGGTTTGTCTGGTGCAGCATAAGAACAGAAGTCAAAGTTAATACAAGCTTTTATTATATCATGCACAATGTTTTCCGGTCGGAGGTTCACTTTTCTCAAACCACAGAGGTAGGAGAGAAAATGCACCCGGTGGTCATCGATCCAGCCCTATTTATACTAAAAAGGGAGGTATGGGAATGCGCATGACGTCACAGATGCAACTTCACAGCAGGTTACGACCACTGAGTGTCAGAAAGACTGAGTGTCAGAAAGACTGAGTGGCAGCGTAAACTTTCAGTTTGAGCAACTGGAAAACATCTAAAATGGGAAAGAGCTGTTGTGGAATCGACTGTACTCATAGATTTAGCAAGAAATCAGAGTTATCGTTTTACAGACCAGAAAAATAAGCTTAAGAGAGACAAATGGATCGCTGCAATTCACAGAAACAACTGGATTCCAGGCACAGAAACGTGGATTTGTGGTTCCCATTTTGTATCAGGTAATGTTGGATTTTTGGGTAGCTAACGTTAAATGGTCAAATCATAAAGTTCGGTGTCCTCATCACTTTAATTTCTACAACAAATCCTGCCTTGAAGTCGGACCAAGCGTCAAGACTTTTGTAAGCCTTCAAGCTTTGCTTCGTGTATTTCCCCGGCGTAGAAATTAAGTACATATAAATATCAGGTAACTGGATTTGTGGCCAAATATTAATGTCCATGGACCACTGGTTCTTGGTAACTGTACCAAATATTAATGTCCATGGACCACTGGTTCTTGGTAACTGTACCAAATATTAATGTCCATGGACCACTGGTTCTTGGTAACTGTACCAAATATTAATGTCCATGGACCACTGGTTCTTGGTAACTGTACCAAATATTAATGTCCATGGACCACTTGTTCTTGGTAACTGTACCAAATATTAATGTCCATGGACCACTGGTTCTTGGTAACTGTACCAAATATTAATGTCCATGGACCACTGGTTCTTGGTAACTGTACCAAATATTAATGTCCATGGACCACTGGTTCTTGGGGTAACTGTACCAAATATTAATGTCCATGGACCACTGGTTCTTGGGGTAACTGTACCAAATATTAATGTCCATGGACCACTGGTTCTTGGTAACTGTACCAAATATTAATGTCCATGGACCACTGGTTCTTGGTAACTGTACCAAATATTAATGTCCATGGACCACTGGTTCTTGGTAACTGTACCAAATATTAATGTCCATGGACCACTGGTTCTTGGTAACTGTACCAAATATTAATGTCCATGGACCACTGGTTCTTGGTAACTGTACCAAATATTAATGTCCATGGACCACTTTAAAACCTGTGTGTAAACTCATGTGTTCTACCTGTTGAACCTTTTTTTACTTGTATTATAGTCCCTTCTCTATTTTTTGAGGATATTATTCAGCCATAGTCATATTATTAGGGCCTGAGCACTTACAGTGCGAAGGCCCTATTGTATCTGTAGGAATTATTCTTTCTTGATTCTTTCTTCTGACGAAATGAGGGCCTTTTTTCCCCCTAAACGTGCCCCAAAAGTCACCTGGCGAAAAATTTGATTTTTTTGGGCTCTAGTGGCCCTTTATTCAAGCTGCAGATATGAAAGGGGTAGAGAGAGAGATCGGGGATGACATGCAGCAAAGGTGCACAGGCCGGGATTCGAACCTGCGACCGCTGCAGGAGGACTGTAGCCTCAGTATATGAGCCGCTGCTTAACCCACTGCGCCACAGAGCGGCTCGAAAAATTTGATATTTAATGGTTTACATTAATGGGCGTGGCCTAACGGCTCAACAGCGCCCCCTAGAAAACTTTGTGCCTCAAGCCCCACAATACGGTTTGACGTACATGCACGAAAATCGGTACACACCTGTATCATGTCACAACTTAAAGAAAAGTCTCTTGGTGCCATGGCCCAAACCCAACAGGAAGTCGGCCATTTTGAATTAATCGTGTAATTTTGGCAAAATTTATGCCATCCCTTCGGCAGTTAATACGGCCCGAACCGTAACATGCACCCAGGTGTAATACATCAAAATGTGCGTCTCCATCCTGCGACGACACGCATTACTTTTCTCAGTCTGGACATGTTAATCTTGTGGCACATAGTTGGTTTGATGGGTTGCTGTAAAGCTCAGGAGGTAGAGAATGTGTTTGAGATGTTGCAGGACTGAGTTCAATTCTATGCAAAACTATCAGAAAATTACGCCAAGGAATGCTCTGTCAAATATTAAATGTGAGAACTAGTCAGTTTTTTTTATTTAAATAGGAGTACCTGCTTGTGTTGAGGTTCAGTGCCCTCTTCAACATGTTCTTTAACATGTTGAACATTTTGAAAGCTTGAAACAAAGGACAAAAGATAAAAGGTTTTCAGTGCAGTTAAACTTGTGTCCTGGTGTAGCTCATCTTGGAACAAAGAGGCTTTTAATGCAGAAGTTATTGGACCAAACCTTACACCTGAACCACTTTTAAAATGCAGTCCTTCTACTGACGATTGAAAACTGGCCAGGAAGCCTGGGAAAGAGGTGAGTACTGTATGTGGCGCATCATGGTAAAGAGCTGTACATTGTTAAAGAGACTGTGAGTTCAATTCCCGCCAGAGGTCTTCAGACCGTTGACTTTAAGTAGCACAAAATCCACTTTTAGAGTTCAACGCTAAAAATGAAAAGATAAATGCACTAAGAGAGATGTCTTCCCCCCAGGGATACTGGTGGTGTGGAGGGTTTACTCAGGGCTCTAAGGTGCCAATGAAAGGGTGGTGCATGCTGCTTCAAACCAGCACTATCTGGAGGAATCAGACCTTATACCTGGACCACTTTTAAAATGACGTCCTTCTACTGACGATTGAAAACTGGCCAGGAAGCCTGGGAAAGAGGCAAGAATGTGGCGCCTCATGGTGAAGAGCTGTACATTGTTAAAGAGACTGAGAGTTCAATTCCCGCCAGAGGTCTTCAGCCCGTTGACTTTAAGTAGCACAAAATCTACTTTTAGAGTTCAACGCTAAAAATGAAAAGATAAATGCACTATGAGAGATGTCTTCCCCCCAAGGATACTGGTGGTGTGGAGGGTTTGCTCAGGGCTATAAGGCGCCAATGAAAGGGTGGTGCATGCTGGTTCAAACCCTCCCCATCATCAGTATCTGGAGAGGGATCAGGGAGGATGAGAGGTTAGGAGTGCTAGGGGGATGAGGTAGGATGAGGAGGACTAGGGTGGGTCAGGTAGGACGAGGATGAGGATGGGTCAGGTAGGACGAGGAGGGCTTAGTGGGGTCAGGTAGGATTAGTGGAGTCAGGTAGGACGAGGAGGGGTCAGGTAGGATGAGTCATTTTAAAAGTGGTCCAGGTATAAGGTCTGATGCCTCTACCTCTCCAGATACTGCGGGTTTGAACCAGCATGCACCACCCTTTCATTAGCACCTTAAAGCCCTGAGCAAACCCTCCACACCACCAGTAACCTTGGGGGGAAGAGATCTCTCTTAGTGCATTTATCTTTTCCTTTTTAGCGTTGAACTCTAAAAGTGGATTTTGTGCTACTTAAAGGCAACGGCCTGAAGACCTCTGGCGGGAATTGAACTCACAGTGTCCTTCACATTGTGCAGCTCTTTACCATGATGCGCCACATACAGTACTCACCTCTTTCACAGGCTTCCTGGCCAGTTTTCAATCCTCAGTAGGACATTATTTTAAAAGTGGCTCAGGTATAGGGTTTGCTCCAATAACCTCTGCATTTGAAACCCTCTTTGTTCCAAGATGAGCTACACCAGGACACAAGTTCAGCTGCACTGAAAATTGTAATCCCTCCAAACCACCAAATAACCTCTTCAGTCATGTCTCATAGCGCATTTAACTTTTCATTTTGAATGTTGAACTTTAAAATTGACAGGTTTGGTGCTTTTTAAAGACAGCAGGATGAACAACTTTAGAAGGAATTGAACCTTAAGTCTTCTTTAGACCATGCACCTCCATAACATCTTGTGCCATACATGCCGCTAAGGTTTCCTTGTGAGTTTTTAGTCCTCAGTAGAAGGAAATCGCTTTAAAAGTGGTCCCGGGATAAGGTTTGAACACAAGCTCTGCAGTGGAAAGCCTCTTTGCATCCAGTTGAGCTACTGAAGAGTACTTTGATATGAGGTTTCAAAATAGTCTATCACAGGGCTCTTCAAGTCGGGTCCTGGAGGGATCAGGTAGGATGAGAGGGCAGGAGGGGGAGAGGGATCAGAAGGGTCCTGCATGGTTTAGGTGTTATCTTGCATCAACACACTTGATTCTAATCAATGGTCATCACCAGAAGTGTCAAGTAACGAAGTACAAATACTTTGTTACCTTACTTAAGTAGAAATTTTAGTTATCTATACTTCACTAGAGTAATTCTTTTTCAGACGACTTTTTACTTTTACTCCTTACATTTTCAAGCAATTATCTGTACTTTTTACTCCTTACATTTTAAAAACAGCCTTGTTACTCTATTTCATTTCGGCCTTTAAATAAAAACTATCCAGTTAAATTGCTCCATCCGGATAGAGTGAATTTGGTTGTGGTTGTTTCAGATGTTCTTGTCCAGTTTTGTTCTTACATCCGTTCCCTCAGATTCCTGCAACTAAACTTGGATGTACATTCCAAGCCATACCTATACTGTACATTTCTAACATAAAACTTTGGGGTACTCAACATTTCCGGGTTCACATTTCTGGCAAGTAGACTATAACGAAGAGAAAATATCAGAACTATTTCTACAGCCTAGTCATAAAACAGGAGTTGACCCTGCAACTAGAGAAAAACCACCAGTGTAGAATCCAGTGTTTATCTGAATATTTCTACTATTATCTTTATTTATAACGGAAGATTGGTCTGAATATGAGACTGATCTCTGACCCGGTTCATTATGTCCCGTCTCTTCCTGTAGCCGGAAAGACGGGACAAAAATACTCTTATTTATTTATTTATTTATTTATTTATTTATTTATTTATTTATTTCACTCCACAAACACGTCAGGGACTTTTATTGTGTTTTCTGTTGTACAAAACAATCCGTACAGGGACTTGGTTTAAAGTGAAACGTTGGTTTTTGAGTGTAGAGACACCAGAACACATAACTATGGAAGAGTCTTAGGGCCATGCAGGAGAAAGAATATTTGAGAGGGGAAGAGTTTTTTTTATCGTGCAGTTTGAAAAAAGAAGAGTTGAAATGTCGAGAATAATGTTGAAATACAGTTTCAAGAATAAAGTCAAAATTTTGAGAATAAAGTTTAAACTAACTAACTTACATCCTTGGAGTGTAATGTTAAGGGTACGTTTCTGAAGTTATGCAACTGCGATAGTTGAAGAGACATCTCAACTTTATTCACGAAATTGTACTTCAACATTATTCTCGACATTTCGACTTTTTCTTAACATTTCGATTTTTTTCTCGACATTTCGCCTTTTTTTTCTCGAAGTGCATAATGAGCTTTTTCAAAAATGTTTGACCTTTTTTTTTCCTTTTTTTCTACCTTTTTTTTCTTTTTTCTTTTTTTTTCCTTCTTTTTTCTTTTTTCCTTTTTTTCTCTTTTTTTCTTCCTATTTCCTTTCCTTTTTAATCTCGACATTTCGACTTTTTTCTCAACATTTCAACTTTTTCCTCAAAATTTGGACTTTTTTTTCAACATTTCAACATTTTTCTCAACATTTTTCTCAACATTTCGACTTTTTTCATGAAATTTTGACTATTTTCTCAACATTTCGAATTATTTTCTCAACATTTCGACTTTTTTCTCGAAATTTAGCCTTTTTTCTCGAAGTGCATAATGAAAAAAAAATCTTCCTCCTCTAAAATATTATTTTTATTTTTTTCCTACCTGGTTCTAATACTCTTCTGTACATAACTGAGTTGGACCCATGTGGAATAGTAAAGACGGAGCTGATAACACTTTATTTGTGAAAAGCTGCTGATGTCTTGTCCAGGTGAGATGAGGAGTCGGCTGGATCCTCGCAGGGGTTTGTTCTGGAACATCCGTGCACAGGTTTTCCTACTTAAAGACCCCAAATGGTAAAAGCACAGAGATGTTGATCAGGGAGGTTGTGTGGGGGGCAGAGGGAAGCTGGAGACGCTGTGAAAACGGCCTCAAATTGCTTCCAAGTAACTGCCGACAGGGAAAAGTGGGGCATCAATCTTCTTTGAGGTTTTGGCCGGGGAAGCACGATAAGCTGGATAAAGTGTAAAGAACCTGCTTGTCGCCCCGACTGAACCGTGAGCGGCGTAAGTTATGATGCTAATCAGAGCGTTATCGACTCTCCTGCTCAAACTCTGCTCTTCATCGCCACTAAAACCAGCAAAATATCACCCAGAGCCTTTTCTACCACCCCATTTCAGCATTTCAGGTCTCTAACACTCTAACAATATACATTTAGATAAAAGCAGAGCTTTCCTTCCTGCTAGTTTGTCTTCATCTTAAAAGCACCGCTTTTAATTAAAGCTTCCTGTACAGGCTCACAATATAATCACATGGAGTTACGCGGCGCTGCAGGAATCCAGAGCTTCTTCTTGCAACAACGTCCTCTAAGATGTGCAGGAGTTTGTGTTGTTGTGCTGTATATACATACGGACCCCCCCCCCCACCATCGATTAGACTAGAGGGTGTTCTCCATCCACACAGACCCCCCCCACCATCGATTAGTCAAAATGTCGAGGAAAAAGTCGAAATGTCGAGAAAAAAGTCGAAATGTCGAGAAAAAAGTCGAGAAAAAAGGCGAAATTTTGAGAAAAAAGTCAAAATTTCGAGAAAAAAGTCAAAATTTCAAGAAAAAAGTCAAAATGTCGAGATTAATGTTGAAGTACAATCTCGAGAAAAAAGTCGAAATGTTGAGAAAAAAGTCGGAATGTCGAGAAAAAAGTCGAAATGTTGAGAAAAAAGTCGAAATGTTGAGAAAAAAGTCAAAATTTCAAGACAAAAGTCAAAATGTTGAGAAAAAAGTCAAAATCTCGAGAAAAAAGTCCAAATTTTGAGAAAAAAGTCAAAATGTCGAGATTAATGTTGAAGTACAATCTCGAGAAAAAAGTCGAAATGTTGAGAAAAAAGTCGGAATGTCGAGAAAAAAGTCGAAATGTTGAAATGTTGAGAAAAAAGTCGAAATGTTGAGAAAAAAGTCCAAATCTCGAGAAAAAAGTCCAAATTTCGAGAAAAAAGTGCAAATGTTGAGCTGCAGGAATCCAGAGCTTCTTCTTGCAACAACGTCCTCTAAGATGTGCAGGAGTTTGTGGTGTTGTTGCGTTTCTCCTTTCCAAGCATCTACTGTAATAACCTTGTACAATAGTGACGTTTATCACCACATTTCCAGGCCTCGCTGCCTCTCATAAACAGTATCGAATCATTTCTTCCTGCTTGTATAAAGATAACCCCGATCTCCGGCTGAGCCTGGAGCTCCTCCAGGTCTCACACACGTATGTTTGGGTTTTCTGTCGGTTCTGTTCAGTTCTGGTTCTCCTGACGTCGTCCTCTGTCTACGTTTAGTATCGATTAAGTTCAGTTTAATCTTTGATGACTTTGATGCACTTCTCATTTTATTTTGAAGGTATTTTCTTTTTTATCCGATTTGTTGATTTTTTGTTGTTTGACTTCCTCTGTTTGTCCTATAAAACACACATATATTATAATATACAGGACTGTCTCAGAAAATGAGAATATTGTGATAAAGTCCTTTATTTTCTGTAATGCAAAAGGTGCGTGACCCGCCCCCCCTGCCCGGTGCGTGACCCGCCCCCCTTGCCCGGTGCGTGACCCGCCCCCCCCTGCCCGGTGCGTGACCCACCCCCCCTGCCCGGTGGGTGACCCGCCCCCCCTGCCCGGTGCGTGACCTGCCCCCCCCTGCCCGGTGGGTGACCCGCCCCCCCTGCCCGGTGCGTGACCCGCCCCCCCCTGCCCGGTGGGTGACCCGCCCCCCCCTGCCCGGTGCGTGAGCCGCCTGCCCCTGCCCGGTGCGGGACCCGCCCCCCCTGCCTGCCAGTGAAGCAGAAATCAAAGCTTCCAGTGTTTCTCTCGTCTCCGTCTGATTCTGAGGGGAAAATGAAGCTGCTCCATTTCAGCGTCTGAAATGAAACATCTGTTTGTCTGAAAAGGAGGACAGACCCCCCCCCACCATCGATTACAGGGTGTTCTCCCTCCACACAGAGTTTTCTGAAGCACAATGATGACTTTATTTGCTGCAAGCTGCTGCCTCAGTCCAGCGTTTTAATCAAGAAGAAAAATACAAAACAGACAGACAAACAAAAACAGTGCAGCTCGTTATTATCGCTCCACCTGAATTTTAAGGACCAAAATTTGAATATCTTCAAAAATGCATTTGCTGTGAGTGCAATTAGTACATTATGATGAGTTTAAATTCATTCCTGAAGCCACGTTTAAAAACAGGAGCATCTGTGTTTACCTTTAGATAGATAAAACAGGAGTTGACCCTGCAACTACAGAAAACAGCCTAGTCATAAAACAGGAGTTGACCCTGCAACTAGAGAAAACAGCCTAGTCATAAAACAGGAGTTGACCCTGCAACTACAGAAAACAGCCTAGTCATAAAACAGGAGTTGACCCTGCAACTATAGAAAACAGCCTAGTCATAAAACAGGAGTTGACCCGGCAAATAGAGAAAACAGCCTAGTCATAAAACAGGAGTTGACACTGCAACTAGAGAAAACAGCCTAGTCATAAAACAGGAGTTGACCCTGCAACTAGAGAAAACAGCCTAGTCATAAAACAGGAGTTGACCCTGCAACTAGAGAAAACAGCCTAGTCATAAAACAGGAGTTGACCCTGCAACTACAGAAAACAGCCTAGTCATAAAACAGGAGTTGACCCTGCAACTATAGAAAACAGCCTAGTCATAAAACAGGAGTTGACCCGGCAAATAGAGAAAACAGCCTAGTCATAAAACAGGAGTTGACACTGCAACTAGAGAAAACATCCTAGTCATAAAACAGGAGTTGACCCTGCAACTACAGAAAACAGCCTAGTCATAAAACAGGAGTTGACCCTGCAACTACAGAAAACAGCCTAGTCATAAAACAGGAGTTGACCCTGCAACTATAGAAAACAGCCTAGTCATAAAACAGGAGTTGACCCGGCAAATAGAGAAAACAGCCTAGTCATAAAACAGGAGTTGACCCTGCAAATAGAGAAAACAGCTTAGTCATAAAACAGAAATTGACCCTGCAACTATAGAAAACAGCTTAGTCATAAAACAGGAGTTGACCCTGCAACTAAAGAAAACAGCCTAGTCATAAAACAGGAGTTGACCCTGCAACTAGAGAAAACAGCCTAGTCATAAAACGGGCTGACCCTGCAACTAGAGAAAACAGCCTAGTCATAAAACAGGAGTTGACCCTGCAACTAGAGAAAACAGCCTAGTCATAAAACGGGCTGACCCTGCAACTAAAGAAAACAGCCTAGTCATAAAACAGGAGTTGACCCTGCAACTAGAGAAAACAGCCTAATCATAAAACAGGAGTTGACCCTGCAACTAGAGAAAACAGCCTAATCATAAAACAGGAGTTGACCCTGCAACTAGAGGAAACAGCCTAGTCATAAAACAGGAGTTGACCCTGCAACTAGAGAAAACAGTCTAGTCATAAAACAGGAGTTGATCCTGCAACTAGAGAAAACAGCCTAGTCATAAAACAGGAGTTGACCCTGCAACTAGAGAAAAACCACCAGTGTAGAATCTTATAGAAAAACCCTTCAAACAATTTCATAAAATACTAACACTGATATACGGTGTAATCTGATTATTATAATGGTAAATAATGCAATTTCAATCTTTAATATGTAAAATTCAGGTTTCATCTCCAAATTCAGTCCAATTTAAATCAGTAACATTTACTCTTCATGACTTTTCTGAGGTGGAGGGGTGCAGTTGAATACAAGCTCATATGGAAACTAGCTGAACCAGGATGGTTCCGGGATACGGGGAGCGTGGCCCCGGGATACGGGGAGCGTTGCCCCGGGATACGGGGAGCGTGGCCCCGGGATACGGGGAGCGTGGCCCCGGGATACGGGGAGCGTTGCCCCGGGATACGGGGAGCGTTGCCCCGGGATATGGGGAGCGTTGCCCCGGGATACGGGGAGCGTTGCCCCGGGATACGGGGAGCGTGGCCCCGGGATACGGGGAGCGTTGCCCCGGGATACGGGGAGCGTTGCCCCGGGATACGGGGAGCGTTGCCCCTGGATACGGGGAGCGTTGCCCCGGGATACGGGGAGCGTTGCCCCGGGATATGGGGAGCGTTGCCCCGGGATACGGGGAGCGTTGCCCCGGGATACGGGGAGCGTGGCCCCGGGATACGGGGAGCGTAGCCCCGGGATACGGGGAGCGTTGCCCCGGGATACGGGGAGCGTTGCCCCGGGATACGGGGAGCGTGGCCCCGGGATACGGGGAGCGTGGCCCCGGGATACGGGGAGCGTTGCCCCGGGATACGGGGAGCGTTGCCCCGGGATACGGGGAGCGTTGCCCCGGGATACGGGGAGCGTAGCCCCGGGATACGGGGAGCGTTGCCCCGGGATACGGGGAGCGTTGCCCCCGTCACCGGAGAAACGACGCTCCAGCTGCCACATTCGGGTGACTCAGATGCGATCTGACAGCACAGTTAATATAATAAGTATTCAGATGTCGCTTCGTTGCATCAGTTAGAAGCGATAAACAGCTTAGCGACGCCTCTGACGGACGGCTCTGAGAGGGAGCTTCTCTCTGCAAATGATGACATTTGAATGTTTGCCCGTTCAGACACGGCGGAGGAGATTTCATGTGTGGGTGTCGTACGATTAGCCGGTGATACGGCTGTCAGAGTCGGCTCGGGGATGACGGAGAGACGGGTGACCTGCCCACAAACCCTGGAACTAGTGTTGTTTCTCTCAGCCTGTTTCAATTCTAGTTTCAGTCGAGTCTTTGGGTCCAGCTATCATTCTAGTTTTTATTAGTTTTAGTCACGTTCATTCTCCTTTTAGTCGTGTCAAGTTTCAGTCGACTAAAAGTCTGAGCGTTTTAGTCTTTTTTTAGTCAGAATTGTCCAGGACCATTTTAGTCCTGGTTTTTATTCCTCTACGATATTGCATTATATATTTAATTAGCGTTATTGTCACATGACCAGCATTTTCGTCTCGTCTCGTTTTCCTCAGGTGATAAAGGTTAAGTCAGTAGTCATAGTTGCAGCTATAGAACAAGACTATAATAGTTAGTCTCAAATATAGCTTGGTGGTAGATATGCTGCTATAGGCTTATGCTGCAGGGGGGACATGATCCGCTGGGCGGTGCCTCTCACCCTTCTTCTCCTCTCCTCTTCCCTTCCTCTCTTCTCCATTACCATTTTTATTTATTATAAATATCTCATAGCATCATTTTTGTCCATCGTTCCTGTAGTTTCTTGTGCCGGCCCCCCTTTTTTCTCTTTTGTGCATGTTTGCAGGCTGGAGCCTCAGGAGCTGCGTTCTGGCCTGTGTTCCCGGCCCTCCCCCCCCATCCCCGGTCATCCCGTTGCTGCTTCCACCTGCCTGCTGTGCTGCTGACGTCCCCGACTCCCCCAGTCTGGTCTTCGGCAGGAGGGTCCCCCCTTACGAGCCTGGTCCTGCTCAAGGTTTCTTCCTCCTAAAGGGGAGTTTTTCTTGCCACTGTTTGGCTTAAGGTTTTTCTCCCACTAGGGGAGTTTTTACCTGCCATTGTTTATGTAATAATTGCTCGGGGTTTTATGTTTATGTTTATGTTCATGTTCTGGATCTCTGGAAGGCGTCTAGAGACAACATCTGTTGTATTAGACGCTATACAAATAAAATTGAAAATTGAATACAAAAGACTCTAATTTGAGTTTACAACATATTTATTTTTCCACATTTCTCCTCATCTTTTTCTTTTCCAACGGCACATTGGGTTTTCTTTTCTACGTCTATGTAGGAAAGTGGATCCAAAGATGGATCTTCTTCTTCTCCCCCAGAGCAGATCCCCTTAGACGCCCAAAGACCCTCTAAGACCATGGAAGACCTTCAAGACCCCCAAAGACCCTCGCAGGCCCTCAAAGACAACCAAAGACCCTCAAAGACCCAGAAAGACCCTAAAAGATCCCCAAAGTCCCTTGAAGACCCCCAAAGACCCCCTTATACCCCCAAAGACCCTCGCAGGCCCTCAAAGACCCTAAAAGATCCCCAAAGACCCTCAAAGATCCCCAAAGACCCCCTTAGACCCCTCAAAGACAATCAAAGACCCTTAAAGATCCCCAAAGACCCTTGAAGACCCTCAAAGACAATCAAATACCCTTAAAGACCCCAACAGACCCACACTCCGTCTGTAGAGGTTCCACACTGACAGACAGGAAGATGAGAGCAGTTGGAACAGAGGAAACTACTGACATTTGGAAGAACATTTCGTCTCGCTTTGGTCACCGAAAATGAAGACACATTTTAGCAGTTTTTATTTTGTAATCTACATTTTAGTCTGGTTTTTATTCCTCTACGATATTGCATTATATATTTAATTATCATTATCTTCACATGACCAGCATTTTTCGTTTTCCTCAGGTGATAAAGGTTCGTTGACGAAGATATTTAGTCATAATTTTCATTGACGAGAGCAGCTTTAGCAACCGGGAGCAGGTCAGATCCAGGACTGGTCGTCCACATGAATCAGCTGATCGGCCGCTCGGGGCCAGAGGTGTGTAGTAACGAGTTACATTTACTTGAGTAAGTTTTGGGAAATGTTGTACTTTTAGGAGTAGTTTTGAATCACTATACTTTTTACTTTTACTTGAGTAGATTTGTGAAGAAGAAACTGTTACTCTTACTCCGCTACATTAGGCTACGTTGAGCTGTTACTTTTCTTTTATCCCTTTTATCCACGTACGCGTCAATCTCATGACATCACTGGGTGATTCTTTGGGAAAAATGTTCTGCTGGTTAAAAAAGAAAAGTACAAAGGCTTGAGATTTGTGCTACTTGTGCTTAATTTATTTTTTATTGTGTTATTTTATTATTTATTAAAGTACTTGAATTTACTTTAAGCTTATTTTAATTTAAGTAATTTTTTTATCAATTTTAAGTTATTTTATTATTTTATTAATTTAATTTACCTGAAGATGATTATTTTGTACTTTTGTCTGTTTGAATGGTTGTGTTAAAAAAATAAATCAGACGTTACTCAACAGTTACTCAGTACTTGAGTAGTTTTTTCACCAAGTACTTTTTTACTTTTACTCAAGTAATTATTTGGATGATACTTTTTACTTCTACTTGAGTCATATTATTCTGAAGTACCAGTACTTTTACTTGAGTACAGTTTTTGTCTCCTCTACCAGCTCTGCTGGGGTCAGCAGGTCAGGCCTCCCAACTCTTCAGGCCAACGCAGTAATCGCTGCAGTTACGCTCGTTTGTGGAGGATTCATGACCCTTGTTGGTTTTAGCTTCTCTCTCACGGCTCGCTCTTAATTAACACGACCGTCCGGCGCCGTTATCGTCTCAGCGAGCCCATTCAGCTTCATGTGGGCGATGGATGTTTATGGGAAACGTACGGCATAAACGTGCGGCATCGGGGGAGACGTTTCCACGGCTGCTGCTGAACCAACGCAGCACCGACGCTGCAAACACTCACAATCTTACCAGGAATATTTGTCTTATTCCTAGTTAAAATGTCTAGTTAAAATCTCATTAAAACACGAGTCTTCACCAGATAAATAACTTGTTATTTGACAATTTTCACCTGTTTCAAGTAAATTTTCGCTTGAAATAAGTAGAAAAATCTGCCAGTGGAACAAGATTTATCTTCTCATTACAAGCAAAAAAATCTTGTTCCACTGGCAGATTTTTCTACTTATTTTAAGTGAAAATCTACTTGAAACAGGTGAAAATTGTTGTTTTTTCCAGTGATGTGTCTTGTTTTAAGTGTAATGAGATTTGTTTTGACTAAGAATGAGACATTTTAACTAGAAATAAGACAAATATTCTTGTTAAGATTAGAGTTTTTGCAGTGTGGAGGCAGCAGGACTCTGCAGGACTGCGTTCTCATATAAACCCATATTTAAAATGAGGTCTGAGCTGAGGGCGTTCCTCCCGGGGCTGCATGTCGGTTCTGTACGGCTGCTGGTCCCGTGTCCTGATTCTGAAATGTAGCCAGAGCCGTCCGGTTTGAGGCGTGTTTGTCCTCTGTGGGTTTGTCCGGGTTTGTCAGCTCTCGTCCTGGACGGAGAGCGAGCGATGCTCGGCTGCCTGTGACGGGCCAGCGACTCGTCCGCAGAGTAAACCGCCCTTCACTGACGACAGCTGGCTCAGGCAGCCGGACGGAGTGACGCAGCTCTGGAAAGTGGATGGACGTCCTTGAAAATGCACTTTTATTAAGCTTGACAGAGCGACAGCACCTCTTTTAAAAATGCAAACATAAAGTAGCATCCTCACCTCTAGTCACATGCACACTTAGGTAACTGTAACACCAGATGCATCACCATGTGTGTATATATATATATATATATATATATATATATATATATATATATATATATATATATATATATATATATATATATATGTGTGTGTGTGTGTGTGTGTGTGTGTGTGTGTGTGTATATGAGAATATAAAGTAGTATCCTTACCTTCATTCACATGCACACCACATATATACATAAACATAGCATGGCATTGAACTTGCATGACTGTACAGACAGCCAACCATATAGCAGCTGAAATAGCCTCCTATGCTACGTATGTAACATCAGCCAAGGTGTAGAATATTGCTACAGGTGAAGAATATGGTGTAAAAGTTAATTTATTTCAATAATCAACTAGAATATGGTGTAAAAGTTAATTTATTTCAATAATTCAACTAGAATATGGTGTAAAAGTTAATTTATTTCAATAATTCAACTAGGATTTGGTGTAAAAGTTAACTTATTTCAATAATCCAACTAGAATATGGTGTAAAAGTTAACTTATTTCAATAATCAACTAGAATATGGTGTAAAAGTTAATTTATTTCAATAATTCAACTAGAATATAGTGTAAAAGTTAATTTATTTCAATAATTCAACTTAAATTGCATTACATGCAAAGCAAGATATGTTGAACCATTATTTGTTATAATTTTGATGATGGAATTGTTTATTGATTTCATAAAATATTCTCTAATTTATTTTTTATTTAGGGTTTTCATAAACTGTGAGCCATAATCAGAGAGCAGCGTCTTGCTGGTGCAGGTAACTCCTGCATGCACTGACGGACACTGGCTGATTTATGTTGCACTTTCACTCCTCCGAAACTCTACAATCATGGAAATGATTAACTGGTCTCTCAGCACAATTGACCACATTTTTGCAACCAGAAGCCATGGGGTAAGGGAGCCCTCTTGCCCCGATCAAACATATTTTTCTGGATATACAATGGATTCCTACAAATACTGGAAGCCTTTGTGTCTCAAAATTCTGTCTGTCAAGGATGTTGAAGACGCCTTCATAATTGGAATTATGATAGCAGGACTTCTCCTGATCATCCTCCTGATCGGAGGGAGGGGGGGTTCCTGGTGTATCGACAAACGCGTAAGACGTCGACAGCTGTTCTGGCTCTTTCAGAGCTGCTGGACGTGGCTGAAGGGTCAAGCAAGGCGACCAATGCTCAGACTCTAACGTTGGGGGAGCAAAGCCGTAAGCTGGATGTGATTCTCGAACAGAATCGCAGGCTAGCGGCGGTGTTCGAGCTCATTGGCAAGATTGATAACACCCTGGAGAAGTTGGAAGCCGGCTTGGCGGGAAGTGATCACAAATTCGTCTGGTTGGAGTCGCCATTGATGAACCAGAGACTTGAAGGCAGACAAAAAATTACTGGGCTGCCTGTTTTTCAATATAATTGTTGATTCTATAATCTGCCATTGACAGAGCGGTCTCAAGCCGATCGCACCTGGTCACAATCTTTCTGGTGGAATGTAAACAAGATGACTCTGCCCCCACTAATCCCTCCCCTCTCTCCCACGAACACCTGCGGAATCCCTGTCTCAGAACTGTACGAGCCGCCTGATAACATCAAGGACATTTGGTTGAGAGCAGTTCTGGGCGAAGGTTCACGGACTTATCGCGTCACAGACACTTACTGAAAAACACACACACTTCCCTCAACTTCAACGCCTTGCATGGCTCCTCCCTCTTATCATCCCCCCCCCCCAACAGTCTCCGGGTTTCGAGCACCAGACGGCGATCACTTGGATGTACTGTGCGGGGACCATAAGTATGTATGTATATATATATATATATATATATATATATATATATATATATATATTATATATATTATATATATACATACTGTATATATATATATATATATATATATATATATATATATATATATATATATATATATATATATATATATATATATATTATATATATAATCTATATACATCATGTAAAATTGCAACAGACATAAAAAGGGACCTAAATGCACATAATAACCGGTAACTGATATCCTTGAGATATCCTTGAGATATCCTTGAGATATCCTTGAGATATCCTTGAAATATCCTTGAGATATCCTTGAGATATTCTTGAGAAATTCTTTGCCAAAACTGTGAACTGGAGAATTGGAAGAGTTTGAAATGAAAAGCAAGTTGACCCTAAGCATTGCTCTTGTTTTGTAAAAAGACATGCTTCTTTTACAGCGTCCTCATTTCAGCTGCAACAGTCGCTTAATATAAACAAAAAACTACAGAATTCAATACTTGTTAGGGAAATATGAAAAGCCTAAATAATGCATCAGGTGTTTTTATCAGTCTGAGGCCCCTGGCGCGCTCCTGGCAAGTCTCGCACATGTTTGATGTCTGACACGTTGTTTACTTGCGCCCAAGGAGCAGAATACATTACCCAGGTCACAAACCTGCATAAAGACCCAAACACGGCAAAGTTAAAGGTGAAATCATTTTTACTTCCAGGGAAATAATCATCTTTGTTAACCTTGCAGAGAGAAAAGGTCCTCTGAAGGGATCCGTTTACCTCAACTCATAGCTTTTATTCCTCGTAATAAACCCGTACAAGGCAAGTGACTGCACGGACCGAATGGACTGAATAAGAAAACAATAGTTTACCAGCGATCTAAATGTATATTTGCATGGAAATATAGGCATTATAGCCCTGCATGTTGGAGCATCGCTGGAGCCAATATCAGGTGACGTTTATCTATCCAGCATGCTAATGACTTCCTCTTTGTTCATATGTTTCCTGTTTGTCCATCCATTCTATACAAATCTCACAATCTGAAAGCTCGTTCACATTTCCATGACATTTTTGAGCCACAGAAAATCGGATCTCTAAAAGTTGGCTAAAGGCAGCGCTGGAGGGGGGCGGGGTTTCTCGAATGCGCGTAAATCTCGTAACTATCTGTATAACATCTTTAGTCCTCGACTAATGACTGCGATGGCCGCGGCCGCGTCGAGAAACTGGCCGGACGATGAAAGTCTCATGATCGTTCAGAGGTAGAGCCCTTCTGTAATTATAACGATTAAGTAAGTAGCGTTACAGGACAACGTCGTCGTATAGAGGGAATGCGCATGACGTCACAGATGCGACACAGCGGGTTTCGCCCACTGAGTGTCAGAAAGACTGAGTGTCAGAAAGACTGAGTTGCAGCATAAACTTTCAGTTTGAGCAACTGGAAAACATCTAAAATGTGAAAGAGCTGTTGTGAGATCGACTGTACTCATAGATTTAGCAAGAAATCTGAGTTATCGTTTTACAGACTGACGAAAAATAAGCTTAAGAGAGACAAATGGATCGCTGAAATTCACAGAAACAACTGGATTCCAGGCACCGAAACGTGGATTTGTGGTTCCTATTTTGTATCAGGTAATGTTGGATTTTTGGGTAGCTAACGTTAAACGGTTAAATCATTAAGTTCAGTGTCCTCATCACTTTAATTTCTACAACAAATCCTGCCTTGAAGTTGGACCAAGCGTCAAGACTTTTGTAAACCTTCAAGCTTTGCTTCGTGTATTTCCCCGGCGTAGAAATTAAGTACATATAAATATCAGGAAACTGGATTGGTGTCCAAATATTAATGTCCATGGACCACTGGTTCTTGGGGTAACTGTACCAAATATTAATGTCCATGGACCACTGGTTCTTGGGGTAACTGTACCAAATATTAATGTCCATGGACCACTGGTTCTTGGTAACTGTACCAAATATTAATGTCCATGGACCACTGGTTCTTGGTAACTGTACCAAATATTAATGTCCATGGACCACTGGTTCTTGGGGTAACTGTACCAAATATTAATGTCCATGGACCACTGGTTCTTGGGGTAACTGTACCAAATATTAATGTCCATGGACCACTGGTTCTTGGTAACTGTACCAAATATTAATGTCCATGGACCACTGGTTCTTGGTAACTGTACCAAATATTAATGTCCATGGACCACTGGTTCTTGGTAACTGTACCAAATATTAATGTCCATGGACCACTGGTTCTTGGTAACTGTACCAAATATTAATGTCCATGGACCACTGGTTCTTGGGGTAACTGTACCAAATATTAATGTCCATGGACCACTGGTTCTTGGGGTAACTGTACGGGTCACTGTCAAGTCCAACTGCCTTTAATTTAAGCCGATAATCAGCTGTTATCCCGTCTTTTCCACTAGTTGCAGCCGTTTTTGCCACTTAGTGCCAGTAAGGGGGCTGGTCCAGTGGGGAAGTGATGTCAGTACATACCCTCTATTCATGAGACCAAAAACAGTTGGGAACTAGGTTTGGATGGCCTGAGATTGAAAGGTTACGCTACGTCCAGCGCTGCCAGAGATGTGGAAAATACACAAAAAGTGTTTGAATTACACTTCTTTAGATAATTGGATCATCCAACCACCTGAAAAACTACCTCCTGACACTGTAAAAAGGTTTATTCCATGTTTGTGAGTTTTTTTTTCGATTTAGTGTCATCTATTTTTGTTTTCCCAGGGATCTAGGGGTGATGGGAACACGCCTACGCAAAGAATGCAAAAACAAGGAGCCAATTATGTTATACTGAAACTGTGTCATTATTTACTAAAAATGAAGCCAAATACAGAAGCAGAATGTGAAGAGCTCCAACAATTTCAGCAGGATTAGGAAGGAGCAGGCCGGCGCTGTGAATGAGATGCACTTGGACAGCAGATTAGCAGCGTATGTTAGCGCCGGCGTGGCAGCAGAGCTGCTCTTAACTCGTCTGAGCGTTCAGGTGTCTGTCAGCAGAACGCCGCGGAGACAAGGAAATCAGCAATGATCTCAGAAAGGCAATTGTTGTTGTCCATCAATCAGGGACGGGTTATTATGCCCTTCTTAAAGTATTCGGAGCCCATCATTCTTTAGCGAGAAAGATTCTCCACAAGTGGAAAACACTCAAGATGGTTGCCAATCATCCCGGGAGTAAAAGTCCCAGTAAATCCATGGCAAGGTCACGCTGTGCGAAGCCCAGAGGAGGTGCCGAAGCCAAAGAACTTAATCCCAATCTCTATAGGCTCTACAGACCCTGTATACTCTGAAGAGTACCAGGTCTATAGACATACAGTATATAGGCTTTATAGGCTCTGTAGGGCCTATATACTCTATAGAGTACTCTATAGATACTCTATAGATACTCTACAGAGTATATAGGCTCTGTAGGGCCTATATACTCTATAGGGTCTATATACTATAAAGAGCCTATACTCTATAAGGCCTATATACTCTATAGAGTATATAGGCTCTACAGAGTCTTTATACTCTACAGAGTACCGGCTCTATATACATATAGACAAGTTTATGAGCCGTTTCCGCTCTACTTCCTGAAGTCCTCCCGTCATTGCTATAAACTTCCGTTCTGGCGGATTACCATTGTGCAGAGTGCCGACATTGCTCTGACAAAGAGGAACTAAATGGATATTTCACAGAAGAAAAGTGGTTGGGGAACGACGTGTGCGGTGGTTGGTTGTAAGAACTGGAGAAAGCTCCTGAACGAGTGGTGTTAGATAGAGAGTGCTGCGACCACAAACCAGCTACGAAGAGGCAACGTCCAAGCCTGATACTGACTCGGAATCAAGGACCTGGCTGAAGGCATTAAATCTAAAAAAAACACAGCGCAACATTTTTGTCTGTTCACATCACTTTGTTGACAAAAAACCAACAAAGGATAAACCTTTCCCTGAGTTGTGATTGGTTTATAATCATTCTCCCCAGCCAAAGTTCAGCAACTTTAACTGTGAAGCTGACAATACTGTTAATTATGAAGAAGTCATACACTAACATTGCTACTGGTATTTTGATAAGGCAGTTGATGGATTACGAACCGGAAAGCGCCACATAACGCACTTTCAGATTCGTATTCACTGTAGAGTAGAGCACTGTATATAGGCTCTACAGCAGGGGTATTCAACTAGATTGGGCCAGGGGCCACATCTGCAAAAGGACTGTATGGAGAAGCCGCACAATTTGAAAATATGGGGGTTTTCAAAATGTATTTTGCACTCAAAGACGAAGACTTATGTATATATAATAAATTTGTATTATACATTTGAATATATCTAGTTTACATATGAATTATGTATTAATTGTCTCCAGATTTAGTAATTGTGAATGTTAAATATAATATTCAGATTAAGAAATATTATTTTAAATGCAAGTTCATTTTGAAACCATGCATTGTGCAAACTTAATGAAATTGATATTGACCTACTTTTAATAAAACACGCCATAATGACAAAGCACCACTTTCCACCAAGATTTCCTTATTTGAATATTATATTAAGCATTGGGCACAAGCATTTCAGTCCATAGTAGCCAGTTATAAAAATATTATAAAAAAAAAAAAATTCAACAAACACCCCCTTTTTTGAAATATGACCGGGGGCCACATAAAAGCTCCTGGCGGGCCGCATGTAGCCCGCGGGCCGCCACTTGAATAGCCCTGCTCTACAGAGTATATATACTCTACAGAGTACAGGTTCTATATACATATAGAGTATATAGGTTCTATAGAGCCTATACTCTATAAGGCCTATATACTCTATAGAACCTATATACTCTATAGAACCTATATACTCTATAGAACCTATATAGAACCTATATACTCTATAGCAGTGTCTCCCAACCTGGGGTCCTCCCCCCCCTTGGGGTCCGGGCAGAGATCTCTGGGGGGGCGCGAAACTTTGTCTGCTTTGAAATTATGCAGTTGTAAAAATTATATTAGCGAATGAGTCATTCATAAGACATTGTTAGGAATAATTTATGAATGTCTTGAATATTTTTTGTTATTTATACACTGGTGACAAACACAGGAAATTATTTCATTCCTTTATTATATCATTACTCAACATTTAATCTACTCCGACAGGTTGTTAAAGGAAAAATGTTAAAAAATGTTGGTCTCATATTAAAAGAGACATTTTTCAGAAATATTTTTATGTCCTTTTATGTCCTTTTGTGAGTATTTTATACATTGGTGACATTGGAGAAAAACAAAGGTATATGTATACAGAGTAAACCAAAGAGAATCATATCAAAAAAACATAATTAATGTTCATTTTTTTAATTAAAGACTATTTTGGTGCTAGTACGTACAGGTCGGGGGACCCGGCTGGTCTTAAACACAAGTATATATATACTATACTCTATATAGTATATATACTCTATAAGGCCTATATACTCTATAATGTATTCTATAGAGCTTATATACTCTATAGAGTGAGTGAGTTAAGACCCGATAAGGACTGCAGATATAAATATGTTTTATTTCCACTGCTACACAAAAACAGGTGGAGTGTAAGAGCAGACTCTAGAGCTTACTGGATCACCCCCCCCCCCCAAAAGTAAAGTAAAGACTGTGGAGTTAAAAAACATCCTGACATTCAGTCCACCAGGAAATGAAGAGTTTCAGGTGTTATTTTGGCCCATTTTTGTTGCAAACACATCTTAAAGTTTTGCAACAGAAGAGTTAATTAACTTTGCCGAGGGCACTGATGCCATTAGAGACCTTGGATTCTGGACGGGCTGATAACTGTCTGGATCATCCTGTTCATTGATGCTTCAGAGAGGAGATGAAAAGCCCTTCTCAGGTTTTGAATACTGATTTATTTGAAGGAAACACATGTGTCGAGTGGCGCTCTATCCTGCGTAAACAAGGTTAATGTAAGCCTTCTTTGTGCATTAAAGCCTGAAGTGGCATTTGTGAATGTGACTTGCAGCGTTTGACAAAGGTAGTTCTCACCCACTTTGGTTATATCAGCTATTGACAAGCGACGCGGCGTCTTCCAGCAATTTCTTCTTCTGTTTTACACTCTGCAGATTATCAGCCAGGTGAACCATGTGCACAACAAGGAAATTACTTCAGATTCTTTGAGGCGCGTGATTTAACACCCTGTCAGACTTTTTTATCAAAGCATTACTCTGGAGTTTAAACCATCTTAGATCTTTTATAGGAGGATAAGGCAAAGCAGGTTTATTTGTGCAGCAACACGGCAATGAAAGGTGCTTTACATACAGCAGGGGTCGGCAACCATGCGGCTCTTTAGCGCCGCCCTAGTGGCTCCTTGAGCTTTTTCAAAAATGTTTGACCTTTATTTCCTTTTTTTCTTTTTTTTTTAAATTTTTTTTCCTTTTTTCCTTCTTTTTTTCCTTTGTTTCTATTTTTCTTCTTTTTTTCTTTTTTTTCTTCCTTTTTTCTGTTTTTTTCTTCCTTTTTCCTTTCCTTTTTAATCTCAACATTTCAACTTTTTACTTGAAATTTGACTTTTTTCTCGACATTTCGACTTTTTTCTCGACATTGCGACTTTTTTTCTCGACATTTCGACTTTTTTCACGAAATTCCTCAACATTTCAACTTTTTTCTCAAGATTGCACTTCAACATTAATCTTAACATTTCGACTTTTTTCTCGAAATTTCGACTTTTTTCTCGAACTGCATAATGAAAAGTAAAATCTCCCCCCGCTTGCCTTTATTCTAAGGCTGATACAAGACTTTTCATTTTTTGTGGCTCCAGACATATTTGTTTTTTGTGTTTTTGGTCCAATATGGCTCTTTCAACATTTTGGGTTGCTAACCCGTGGCATACAGTAATAAAAACATGAAAAACATGAGAAGAAATTAAAATGAGTGTAAACTTTCATTAGGGACCAGAACAACTGCAGTGATTCACTTCTGTTGTATTTTTGACTAAATAGACGAGTGTCTGTCATGAACCATCCTCTTTTTGCAGCTATAGGCAGTACTTTCTGCTTTTTATAATATCCACATACCAACTTAAAGTGACCTCGGTTTGTCTATAGGGGCCTTATCCACACTATGCATGAAGTGGAATGAAATGTTGAGCTTCGAGGATTAAAATAAATCACCTTTTATTTTGACAGAGCTCCATGGCCATTTTCAGGTTCAAACTCAAAATCTCTTTGATTCATAAATGAATGTTTACAGTCTTCGTCATCTTATTCTAGGTCTTTTAAAAAGACCTAGAATAAGTAGCAGCAGTTACCATGGTAACAGCTGCTACTGCTGCTGTTACCATGGTAACTGCTGCTACTGCTGCTGTTACCATGGTAACAGCTGCTACTGCTGATGTTACCATGGTAACTGCTGCTGCTGCTGCTGTTACCATGGTAACAGCTGCTGCTACTGCTGCTGTGACACGTCACTTCCTCCCAACGGCAGGAAGTGCCGTGTGGCTCTGACTGGTACGTCTGAATTAATGCACACCACTGATATTTACTCAAAAGTGTGTCGAACTTAACTATACTTTTTAGTATCTACTGTTTAGTGTTGCATTTCGGACGCACCCATGGGCTTCAAAATAAAACAGGAAGTAACAAACCGTGACAATGTTTGCCCCCTAAGGAAAGGTAATCCAAATCTAAGTCAATGTTTTTGTCTTTTCTTTTAGTTGGATTCATATAATAATAATAATAATAATAATAATAATACTAATAATAATAATAATAATAATAATAATAATAATAATGATAATGATAATAATAATGATAATAATAATAATAATAATAATAATAATAATAATAATAATAATAATAATAATAATGATGATGATGATGATGATGATGATGATGATGATGATGATGATAATAATAATAGTAATAATAATAATAATAATAATAATACATTTTATTTATTCATTTTATTTTTTATTTTTTTACTTGTCTGCACACATATTAATGGTTACATAACCATACATTTTATTTTTAAAGGCGCCTTTCTTGGCAATCAAAGTCGCTGTACACAAAAAAAAAGCCGTACATAAAAAAAAGAAAATCACTGGGTTTGTATATATTTATGTATGTATGTGTATGCGTATGTAGGCGTATATATGTATAAATATTAAATATAGCAATAATGCACATATGTATGCCTTTGGTTTTTACCTGCATGGTATCAATCATTAATATGTGTGCAGACAAGGTAAAAAAAAATAAATAAATAAATAAAAAAAAAGTCGCCGTACACAACATGTTAAAAAATTGAAGCAGGAGAATACATTTAAAAAAAACATAAAACATTTTTTTTAAACAGCATAGGTAAGAACATTAGAAGAAATTAACATTAAATGAGATCTTGAGTCTTGGTATGATCTGTTGACTAGTGAACTCTGGGCCTGAATAACCGTCAACGTACTTGAACCAGTGAATAGAAGAAGAAAGATGCTTTAAAGTGACACAGCTCTTCGTTTGACCCCCCAAACCAATCCCTTCTCTACACCCCCCCCCCTTCCCTCAGCTCGTCTGGAATCCTTTTTACACATTTTATTTATTGGATGATGTGATTCTGGCAGCTCCGTTTTCTTATCTGTTGGAATTACAAGGATGACAACAACATGACAGTTGGTGGATTTGATCAAAGTCATAAGCTCCATGTTAAAACAAAACAAAGAACATCTATTCTTTGAAAGAAAGAAATTTCCCCTGATAGGATCTACTTTTATCCCCACAGAGCTTTATAACTTGCTAAGAATTATTATACGGAGACTAAACTTTAGTGACATTTTAAAAACCTTCGAAATAATATTTCAAGTTAAGAATAAAAGCCTTCCTACTTTTATTCAACATTTCTCTAGATTAATAGAAACTAATTATAATTTTAAAAGGCTATGGGTCTTTGAAACTTGTTATGTGAGGACTAACATTAAATACAGATGTGTTTCATTATTAGGAATCAAATTATGGAACAGACTTTGTGATGAACTGAAATTATGTAGATCTCTGAGCTTAGAAATGATTTGAATATAATTTAATTATGCAGAGCGATTTAGAGTAAATTTTCTTTTCTTTCTTTTCTTTTGTATTAATGATAAACTGGGTTATCTTTTGGAAGGTACAGGATCGGCAAAAATCAGCTTTGGCTTCAGCCTAAACTCCTTTTTCAGTTACAGAGAGTTTGTGCTATTGTTTATTGTGTGAAACTGATTAGTGTAAATATAATACCGGGAACACAGGCCAGAACGCAGCTCCTGAAGCTCCGGCCTGCAAACATGCACAAAAAAGAGAAAAGGGGGGCCAGCACATGAAACTACAGGAGCGGTGGACAAAAATGATAGCTATGAGATACTTATAATAAATAAAAATGGAAATGGAGAAGAGAGGAAGGGAAGAGGAGAGGAGAAGAAGGGTGAGAGGCAGGAGTTTACACTACCTAGAGATTTACCCACACCAGCTAGAGGTTTACTAAACACTAACTATAGGCTTTACTAAACAGAAAGGTTTTAAATTTAGTTTTAAAGGTGGAGGTGGTGTCAGCCTCCTTAAAAGGAGCTTGAGGCCGGATTGTGGCAGGATTTATGAAAAAAATCTGTATACATTTTAAGTTTTCTAGTAATAATGTCAGATGAAGCGTTCCAAACCCAAAAGAATGATTCCTCTAGTGTATCTCTCCTTTGCCTTGAACAGGCTGTGTGCTGCAAAATGTGCTGCAATTCGGTCCTGAATTTCCCGCGCTGTCCTGCGGATGTGTTCTCCCCGTTCTCCCATGCCGGCTTCACTGTTGGCTGCAGTACCCCCGACGGCCGTCGTGGTGAAGGGTGGCGCTATAGAGTCTCATTTCTTAAAAGGAGCCTCAAGCTCCTTTAACCCAGATTGGAAGTTGGTTCCATAGTAGTGGTGCCTGATAGCAGAACGCCCGCCCTCCAAATCTACATTTAGATACTCTAGGAACTACGAGTAAACCTGCACTCTGAGAGCGGAGAGCTCTGCCAGGAACATAAGGCACTATCAGGTCTTGTAAATACTGTGGAGCTGAGCCATTTTGGGCTTTATACGCAAGTAATAAAATTTTAAATTGGATTCTTGAATTGGATATGTTACTTTAGGCGAAACCAGTTAAACACACAGTGCAACATTCAACCCTCCAAAAATTACTACTTGATACAAAAACCTTTATGCATCAGATTTACCAAATATGGTGAACATGAAGAGAAAAAGTCAGAATAAAATGGTCCAAAAAGAGGTTGATACGTTGTATCTACCCTAATTTTATCTACAGGTGTGTATATTTGAATACTATGGTTTGTAAACAAGAAGTGGCACGAATGTAAAAGGGGATTTTACAAATTTGTCAATCAATTCAATTCAATTCATTTTAAAATTTTATTTATAGTGTCTATTACAACAGAAGTTGTCTTTGGTGCTTTCCAGAGACCCAGATCTCTCTGTGATCTCCTTCTTCTCCTTCTATCTATGTACACAATGCAACAACTTACTTCATTACCAGAAAAATAACTTGTTATTTGACAATTTTCCCCTGTTTCAAGTAGATTTCACTTGAAATAAGTAGAAAATCTGCCAGTGGGACAAGATTTATCTTCTCATTACGAGCAAAAAAAATATTGTTCCACTGGCAGATTTTTCTACTTATTTCAAGTGAAAATCTACTTGAAACAGGTGAAAATTGTTGTTTTTTCCAGTGATGAGTCTTGTTTTAAGTGTAATGAGATTTTTTTGACTAAAAATGAGACATTTTAACTAGAAATAAGACAAATTTTCTTGTTAAGATTTTGAGTTTTTGCAGTGGATCTGAGTTTCTGTTCATGGTCTGAGTTGCACTGCAAAAACTCAAAATCTTACCAGGAATATTTGTCTTATTTCTAGTTGAAATGTCTTAGTTTTAGTCAAAAAATCTCATTACACTTAAAACAAGAGTCATCACCAGATAAATAACTTGTTATTTGACAATTTTCACCTGTTTCAAATAAATTTCACTTGAAATAAGTAGAAAAATCTGCCAGTGGAACAAGATTTATCTTCTCATTACAAGCAAAAAATCTTGTACCACTGGCAGATTTTTTTACTTATTTCAAGTGAAAATCTACTTGAAACAGGTGAAAATTGTTTTTTTTTTTTTTCAGTGATGAGTTTTGTTTTAAGTGTAATGAGATTTTTTTGACTAAAAATGAGCCATTTTAACTAGAAATAAGACAAATTTTCTTGTTAAGATTTTGAGTTTTTGCAGTGCAGGATTCGGCAAGAATAAGCTTCAGCTTCAGCCTCCTCCTTTTTCGGTTACACAGAGTTTGTGTGTGAAAATGCACGCCTATGCTTTGCTGATTTTTCATCAGCTTTTAACTGCATGCAGCCTCATATTCTTGCTCAGAGGCTGTCAAAAATACCCAGCATTGATTTGGGAACCATATGTCAGTTAGTCGACTTTCTGCCAATGAGGCCGCAGAGAACTCGTGTCAATGAAACCCTGTCTGATTCCCTGCTGTGTTCCACAGGCTCGCCCCAGGGGTGTGTCCTGGCACCTCTACTGTTCATGCTCTACACCAATGATTGTAAGAGCATGTTCGAGTCGAGGGTTATAATAAAATTTGCTGATGACTCCGTGATTGTCAGCCTCCTGCAGGACCAGGAGGTGGGCCGGGGACCTGTCCTTGATTATTTTGTTAGATGGTGTGATAACTCCTACCTGCAACTCAATGTGTCAAAAACAAAGGACATGATTCTTGATTTTAGGAAGAATCCGGCCTGTCACAACTCAAACCTTTCTTAAAGGCACAGCAGTGGAAGTCGTCAGCCAGTACAAGTATTTAGGCACCATCGTGGACAACATACTGTCTTTTGGAATCAACTCAGACGCTTCTGTAGGAAGGCAAATCAGAGATTGTTTTATCTGAGAAAACTGAGGTGTTTTAATAAGAAGCTTTTTTGATAAGAAGCTAAGAAGATAAGAATGTTTTATGCAGGAAGGAAGGAAGGGAGAAAAGATGGAAGGAAGTAGGAAAGGGAGTAAGGAAGGAAGGCAGGAAGAAAGGAAGGATGGAAGAAAGGGAGAAAAGATGGGAAGGAAGGAAGGAAGGAAGGAAGGAAGGAAGGAAGGAAGGAAGGAAGGAAGGAAGGAGGAAGGAAGGAAGGAAGGAAGGAAGAGGCAGGAAGGGAGAAAGGAAGGGAGAAGGAAGGGAGAAAGGAAGGAAGGAAGGAAGGAAGGAAGGAAGGAAGGAAGGAAGGAAGGAAGGAGGATGGAAGAAAGGGGAGAAAAGATGGAAGGAAGTGAGAAAGGAGAGAAGAGGGAAGGAAGTAGGAAAGGGAGTAAGGAAGGAAGGCAGGAAGGAAGGGGAGAAAGGAAGGGAGAAAGGAAGGAAAGAAGGGAGAAAAAGATGGAAGGAAGGAAGGAAGGAAGGAAGGAAGGAAGGAAGGAAGGAAGGAAGGAAGGAAGGAAGGAAGGAAGGAAGGGAGGAATGAAGGAAGGATGGAAGAAAGGGAGAAAAGATGGAAAGGAAGTGAGAAAGGAGAGAAGAGGGAAGGAAGTAGGAAAGGGAGTAAGGAAGGAAGGCAGGAAGGAAGGGAGAAAGGAAGGGGAGAAAGGAAGGAAAGAAGGGAGAAAAGATGGAAGGAAGGAAGGAAGGAAGGAAGGAAGGAAGGAAGGAAGGAAGGAAGGAAGGAAGGATGGAAGAAAGGGAGAAAAGATGGAAGGAAGTGAGAAAGGAGAGAAGAGGGAAGGAAGTAGGAAAGGGAGTAAGGAAGGAAGGCAGGAAGGAAGGGAGAAAGGAAGGAAGGAAGGAAGGAAGGAAGGAAGGAAGGAAGGAAGGAAGGAAGGAAGGAAGGAAGGAAGGAAGGAAGGAAGGAAGGAAGGAAGAAGGAAGGAAGGAAGGAAGGAAGGGAGAAACTAGAAAAGAAGGAGGTGTTTTTAACGTTGATAAGAAGCTTTTTTAAAATGTTTTATTCATCTTTTATAACTTTTGCTTTGATCTGCTGGTTTGGTAACCTCAGCATTTTAATAAAAACAAAGCTGAGGAATGTGGTCAAACTCTGCCAGAAAACAATTGGCATTAGCCTGAATGATCTGGATCACATTTATCAAGCCAGAGCCACTCGGAGGGCAAAGGCCGTTCTGGCGAACCCTCACCATCCTCTTTCATGCTGAGTTTCAGCTTCTCCAGTCCAAGAGAAGCTACACTTTTCCCTGTAGGGCCAAAACAAACAGGTACCCTCAGGTCATATATCCCATCTGCGGTAAAGTTTTTAAACAGCCTATAGGGGGAACAGTGTTGATGTGAGGACTGTTTTTATTATATTTATTTATTTATTGTATTGTGTGTTTGAAGTTGGGATATATATGTATGTTGTCCTGTGTTGCAAACCAAATTGCCCTTCGGGGACATTAAAGCTTTTTCATATATTCATATATAAAATGATAAGTGTAAATATGTATGATAACAATTTGTCAGTTACACGCACACAAGTTAAGTTGCATATAATGTAATGTAACAGAAATAAACTATTCATTCATTCATTCATTCATTCATTCATTCATTCATTCATTCTTGGCATTCAGAGACAGCAGCACGTTTCCAGGTGTGCAGAAATGCTGCTCACTCCTCCTCGCCGTCTTTGGCGACGTCCAGCTCCTGCATGGCTGCGTTTAATGGACTCGTGTTCAGTCACCTGGGCCGCCGCCGCGTTAGCCAGACACATGTAAAGTGCTGTGTGCAGCCAGATGCAGACGAATTATTAGATTATGCACGGCTGCTTGTGACTGCTCCGGTAAATACTCTGGAAAATCTATTACATTAAAGTTTCAACTTTCTAAGTTGTAAATAAAAAAAAAAGAAAAGCATAAAAGCTTAGGGAGTTGAGAGGAAGCATCCGTTAGAGCATTATCACAGCGGGAGCAGCGAGCGACGCGTGTGAGCTGTCTCTGGTGACTAAGCTTCTGCAGAAGGTGGTAATCTGACTAAGGTGAAGTAAATCATGGGGGGGTTGGTTTGTTCAGGAGAACCACTGACAATAAACCACTGGCTGTTTATGGGATCATAAAGAAAAGCCACCTGAGGGCGTGAAGATAACGCTCCTCGAAGACAAAAGCACGTTGCACCGCTCCAGGACTCCACTGGAAACTAGTTTCTTAAGCTGCATCGTTGATATAGTTCAGGGGTCGGCAACCCAAAATGTTAAAGAGCCATTTTGGACCGAAAACACAAAAAACAAATACGTCTGGAGCCGCAAAAAATGACAAGTCTTGTATCAGCCACATGCTGCATGTTTCTATATTAGTTATAATTATATATATATATTTATTTTTTCATTATACACTTCGAGAAAAATGTCGAAATTCTCGAGGAAAAAAGTCAAAATGTCGAGAAAAAAGTCGAAATGTCGAGAAAAAAGTCAAGATTTCGGGTGAAAACTCAAAATATTGAGGAAATAGTCATTTCGTGAAAAAAGTCGAAATGTCGAGATTAATGTTGAAGTACAATCTCCAGAAAAAAGTTGAAATGTCAAGAAAAAAATCAAAATTTCGAGAAAAAAGTCGAAATGTCGAGATTAATATAGGAAAGGAAAAAGGAAGAAAAGAGAAAAAAGGAAAAAAAAAATAAGAAAAATAAAAAAATAAAAAAAGAGAACAAAAAGAGGTAAAAAGAAAAAAAGGAGGAAAAAAAAGAAAAAAAGAAAGAAAAAAAAGGTCAAACATTTTTGAAAAAGCCCCCAGGGAGCCACTATGGCGGCGCTAAAGAGCTGCATGTGGCTCTAGAGCCGCGGGTTGCCGACCCCTGATATAGTTGAATGTTCACAGCTCTGCGGGAACTTCCAGCAATTAAACGATGGAGAAACAGATCCCGGTTTGGTGTCGGAGAATTTGAGGCGAAGTGCAGCCGGACCCAGTTCCCAGAATGCCTTTCCAGACGGCAGGTCGTTAACCAGTCGGACAACTGTCCTCTCGGACAGGAAAGCAGCTCGGCCTTCCTGCCCATAGACATAAATACGCAGACGCCGCATCGAGTGGGCTCGCCCGCTGCTGCGATACGTCAACGTAGCCGCCATATTGGATGTTCAAGACTGCGCTGTAAACTAATACAAGTAAATGGACTTATTTTCATAAAGCGCCTTTCTACAAAGAAATGTACGTTTTACGTCTCATTTATTCATTCACACACGCACTAATATACTTGGGAAACAGTTAGGCACCAAATATAATATATTTAATTTTCTCAGACGGCAAAAATAAGAACTTTATTGATCCCACATAGGAGTAATTCATGTTATATCAGCTATAGAGAACAAGGTAGTGCCGAAAAACAATATATATCCCCCCTCACAAAAATAAGAAAAATAGAGAAACATATTTTTTATCATCAACAAAACATATTTAAAATTTTTCAAATAACAAAATAACATTTGAACCATTTTTCAGACAACAAAATAACATTTGAACCATTTTTCAGACAACAAAATAACATGTTTTGTTGATAGAAAATATGTTTCTCTATTTTTCTTATTTTTGTGAGGGGGGTATATATTGTTTTTCGGCACTACCTTGTTCTCTATAGCAGGCAGGTGGAAGCAGCAGCGGGATGACCAGGGGTGGGGACCACAGGCCAGCACGCAGCTCCAGAAGCTCCGGCCCAATCAGCAAGCCCCAGGTTGGGGTGCAGGGTCGGGGAAAGGTTGAGAAGGGGCAGGGCCAGGGAGAGGAGTCTTGAGGGACGAACATTCTCCCCCGCCCAAAAGGGGCCGTTACCCTGCCCCTCTCACTCCCACACTGCAGGATCCGGTGTTTTGCATTCAGAAAACCCCAAGCCAAGGTCCCAGTCCCGAGGACGACCTTCTGGCCGGTCTGCCCGGCCCCCAGGGAGGCCCCCTGAACTTTGACTGTGTTGGCCTTAATATTACATGGCTAAAATATATTTAAAAATGCTCATAAGGAGGTAAAAAAAGGCTGCTTGTTAGCGTTAAGCTGCACCATTTCATTTTTCTTTCTTTTTACCTGTATGTAAGCTCTTAAAATGCAGGAGACTCGGCAACCAGGTACCATTTAATCACAATGTGGGAGGGAGAGAGAGAGAGAGAGAGGTGGATAACTGACAACAAAAAGGAATAATGGAAAAACATGTCATTTGTTACTGTCATCATCTTAAAGTCATTCTTCAGCGTGGTCTGTTCCTGCCGTGTAATACATTTATAATATCAGCTCCTAAACTGACACGTCTGCCGGAGCCTTTTCCATCAGGACAGGAAACAAAAACAAGATTTGAGATGTTATATATGATTTTATATGTTATGTAATTAACAAACGAACGCAAAACCACGATGACGTTCATCACTGACCTTGAGACACTTCGTGTTCCAGAGGTGGAAGAAGGAAGGAAGGAAGGAAGGAAGGAAGGAAGGAAGGAAGGAAGGAAGGAAGGAAGGAAGGAGGAAGGAAGGAAGGAAGGAAGGAAGGAAGGAAAGGAAAGAAGGGAGAAAAGGAAAGAAGAAAAGATGGAAGGAAGGAAGTAGGAAAGGGAGTAAGGAAGGAAGGAAGGAAGAAAAGAAGGAAAGAAGTAGGAAAGGGAGGAAGGAAGGAAGGGAGAAAGGAAGGAAGGAAGGAAAGAATGAAGGAAGGAAGGGAGAAAAGATGGAAGGAAGGGAGAAAAGGAAAGATGGAAGGAAGTAGGAAAGGGAGTAAGGAAGGAAGGAAGGAAGGAAGGAAGGAAGAGAGAAAAGGAAAGAAGGGAGGGAGTAGTAAAGGAGAAAAGATGGAAGGAAGGAGGGAAGGAAGGAAGGGAGAAAAGGAAAGAAGGGAGGGATTGAAGAAGGAAGGAATGGATAAAATAAGGAAAGAAGGAAGGAAAAGCAAAGAAGGTAATAAAGGAACGAGTGACGAAAGAGAGAAAGGAGAAAAGAAGGAACGAGGGAAGTAGGAAAGGGACGTTCATCACTGACCTTGAGACGCCCGGACAGCCGACGTTAGCTAGATTTAAAGCTAGATTTAAAGCTTGATTTAAAGCTAGATTTAAAGCTAGATTTAAACTGCGTTCACGGCCGGGTCACGATACGAGCAATCGGCCAGATTTTAAGATAATTACAAATTTAATCACATCCTGTGAAGAAATGTGACTTTTTGCTTTAATCACATCCTGTGAAGAAATGTGACTTTTTGCCGAAGCAGTTTATTGTTTTGATGAAATCGTCTGGTTGCCGTTCAGGGTGATTCAGCGGCTTCTCTTTGTGCCCGAGCCTTTTATTAACCAGCTCTCCCAGCTTTCAGCTCTCTCTCCTTCTCCTCCATTTGCATAACTCACATCCATATTTCCATTTTATCAGAGCGGCTTTAATGAACAGATCTCAGATTACTGTTTGATGTCCTCTTTAATCCTCCCAGTCAGGCAACTGAGACAACTGTGGACTCGTCTGCCGAGCAGATCTGGATCAGGAGAGATGGGACCGGCTGCCAATCAGCCCACGGGTACCGACGTTCATTCACTCGTTCATTCACTCGTTCATTCACTCGCTCATTCACTCGTTCAGTCACTCGTTCATTCACTCGTTCAGTCACTCGTTCATTCACTCGTTCATTCACTCGTTCATTCACTCGTTCATTCACTCGTTCATTCACTCGTTCATTCACTCGTTCATTCACTCGTTCATTCACTCGTTCAGGCGGCCGCGATTCAAGAAAAATAGAGAGATACTACATTTATCTGGAGGAAAACCACAATCTGACTGCAAACCCTCAAAACTGAGACTGCACTACAAACCGTCTGAGGAAATGAACCCTTGTTCTGTGTTTGGGTCAAGGGAGGGTGAAGGGAGAAAAGAAGGAAGGAAGGAAGGAAGGAAGGAAGGAAGGAAGGAAGGAAGGAAGGAAGGAAGGAAGGAAGGGAGAAAAGGAAAGAAGGAAGGAAGTAGGAAAGGGAGTAAGGAAGGGAGAAAAAGATGGAAGGAAGGAAGGAAGGAAGGAAGGAAGGAAGGAAGGAAGGAAGGAAGGAAGGAAGGAAGGGATATATATATATATATATATATATATATATATATATATATATATATATATATATATATATATCCCTTCCTTCCTTCCTTCCTTCCTTCCTTCCTTCCTTCCTTCCATCTTTTCTCCCTTCCTTACTCCCTTTCCTACTTCCTTCCTTCTTTCCTCCTTTCCTACTTCCTTCCTTCTTTCCTTTTCTCCCTTCCTTCCTTCCTTCCTTCCTTCCTTCCTTCCTTCCTTCCTTCCTTCCATCTTTTCTCCCTTCCTTACTCCCTTTCCTACTTCCTTCCTTCGTGTCTCGTTTTTCTCTTCTTTCCATCTTTTTTCCCTTCCTTCTTCCTTCCTTCCTTCCTTCCTTCCTTCCTTCCTTCCTTCCTTCCTTCCTTCCTTCCTTCCTTCCTTCCTTCCTTCCTTCCTTCCTTCCTTCCCTCCTTCCTTCCTTCCTTCCTTCACAAACGGTCAAGGAAGTGCACTGGCAAGTATCCATAGTCGATAAACGACTGACGGAGGGCCGATATATATATATATATATATATATATATATATATATATATATATATATATATATATATATATATATATATATATATATATATATATATATATATATATCCCTTCCTTCCTTCCTTCCTTCCTTCCTTCCTTCCTTCCTTCCTTCCTTCCTTCCTTCCTTCCATCTTTTCTCCCTTCCTTACTCCCTTTCCTACTTCCTTCCTTCGTTTCTCGTTTTTTCTCTTCCTTCCATCTTTTTTCCCTTCCTTCCTTCCTTCCTTCCTTCCTTCCTTCCTTCCTTCCTTCCTTCCTTCCTTCCTTCCTTCCTTCCTTCCTTCCTTCCTTCCTTCCTTCCTTCCTTCCTTCCTTCCTTCCTTCCTTCCCTCCTTCCTTCCTTCCTTCCTTCACAAACGGTCAAGGAAGTGCACTGGCAAGTATCCATAGTCGATAAAC